>NC_086371.1:580000-602500 GCF_036324505.1 Eleginops maclovinus
ATTGCCCAACATCTGCAGGTTAGCATCCTGCAGTTTGCATGTTCTGGAGACCCCTACTAAACATCTCTAACATTGGTCTTTGGGGTCTCAACATGTCCGGGTTCACTGAGCTGGTAACTGGTTCCTGTCTCGTGTCCATGGGTCAGTGGGATTTTATTCATTGTTGTATCTTTGATGGGTCATAGTCTCTACTCTGATGTGGTTTTAATGGACTATCTGTCGTGCCTGTACCAGAGTATAAAAGGAGACACAGTTCTGTCGTCAACGTCTGGTTGTTTTGTGTCCCTTTGTCTCACGAAGCTCGATGCTGGGACAATAAGACAATTACAAAGATGATCTAAAGCAACAGCATGCAAAACAGGTCCTGACTCCAACGGCTGCTAGCTTTGTATCGAGAGGAAATCTCAAGGACGCAGAGGTTGACATAAATAACAATAAATGGTCAAAAACTAAGTGAAATACACACACACACACACGCACACACACACACACACACACACACACACACACACACACACACACACACACACACACACACTCACACACACATGTATAGATGTCTGAGAGAGTAAAGAGAAGCTCCAAGGAAAACCTCCATCTTCCTCCTCCTCTGTTTCTACTGTAAACAAACATGATGTCGTTATTCTGGAGAGGAAAATAAACAGAGGCAGAGGTCTCTCTCACACACACACACACACACACACACACACACACACACACACACACACACACACACACAAACACACACTGGCAGTTATTCTTGCTCTCGGTCACATAAAGTAAACAGGACTCTAAAAACAGGTCCATGATTTAACCTCCGACCTCTCGTTCTGTTTCTGCAGGAATACAACGTTTTTCTAAAAGCTGCAAAATATAAACTGAACTCGTCTCAAAAACACGAAACGAGTTTAGATAAAAACCTTTCGGACTTCTGACATTAAACACAGATCACTCTCATTACTAAATACAGAACAAGTTTGAGCGGTGGATTAAAGACGTTCAATTTTGGAGCAAAATCTAATCTATTAGTGACTCTAAATCGCCACCGCCAGTACAACCTCATATTACGTTACACAGGGCTGATGGGTAATGTAGTTCTAGCTCTAAACCTTGTGTCAGGCGTCACTCAGCCCTTTTTAGTATGATTTAGCCCATTTGCAACCACTATAAAACGTAGGAATCAGCTGTTTTATTAACATTGTATTCTGGAAACAAAATTATATTAAAAGACGTAAAACAATAATTCACTTCACCTGGGGCTGATGGGTAATGTAGTTCTATCTGTAAACCTGGCCTGTTTGTTTCTTTACATCGGTCCAGAGTCTCATCAGCAGCTCCTTCAAAATAAAACACCACCAACCTGATGTCACTTTACCCATGAAGCATTGCCATTAACACGAAGCCGGCACCCACATCCTTGCACTCGAATTACCCAGAAACCTCTGCAGCAGACCCCCCCCCCCCCCCCATCTCTCTCTCTCCTTTCAATTTTAGCCTCGCAGCCCATAATGTCCTGCTTTTATTGTAAATCTATACTCTTAATCTGTCCGGCTCCGATGGGCCTCGCTCGCCCGATCGATGCGCTCCGATTGCTGGGAAGGGTCCACTGGGGCTGATAACCTCCCCACCGACACCACCACCCCCCCCTGTGGAGTTAACCTTCCATAGGGTCCGTCACATTCTCACCCTGCTAACAGCTGCACCTCTGTGAGGGTCTCCCAGTGCTGTTCTCTGGTGTTTGAAAGGGGGGACTGTTCCCAGAGTGGGGGAGAGAAGCTCCCCCACAGAGGTTTTAGCTTCTGCAGACCCTTGACATGCACAGAAAACTGCACCTCTGTGATGCTCCACACTCCCAATACTACAAACAAAAACAAAAAACCAGCTCTGTCCTGTTTAGTGTTTTAAGGGTTAATTTGGAAAGCAAAGGGAAACCAGTACATGATCAAACCATCCATTAAGGACTGCAGACCATGTGATCAGGAAGAAAACAGGAACAGATTAAAAGACGCCTCTTGTTTAAAATCACTTCTCCATGTCTCTTCTACATAACTATGTATCCTCCCCCCCTCTAAAGTTTCAGGAACACAGACCCCCCCCCCCTTTTTTTGTCCTGATCCATCTCTATAAAATCTCCAAATCACCTGATCACTTGGATCTCCTCCTAGAGCACCGTTCTGTTTCTTTAAACCAATCAGCTCTCAGAGGGGCGTGGCCAGCAGCAGCTCATTAGCATTTAAAGCCACAGACACAGAATCAGCTCTTCAGGAGCAGGCCTGAAACAGAGGGGGTTATGGGACACTGATCTGTTTGGGGTGTCAGCCAATCAGAGACAGGCTCTGTTAATATCCTGTGATGAAGAAGAGGAGGATGATAGTGGAGCTTTAACTTTGACTCACTGAACAATAACACGGATTGAAATGATGTTAGGAAAACAAACCGATCAAACAGTAGAAGGTTTCCGAACGGTTTCCTCCCCGGAGACGATAAAACATCTGAGCAGACGGAGAGCAGGAGCTTCGTGTGATTTAAAATAAAGATAAACACATAAACAGGCTCAGAGGCCTTGACTTTCCCCTTAAATTTTCCCTTAATGTGGTCCAGCTGGCATCTGAAGGGAACCGCTGGGAAAGCTTCTCCAGAGAAGCAACGGGGCTGATGGGAAATGTAGTTTAAGCTTTATTCTGCTTTTTAAACACACCACGCATTTGACATTTAAGATAAGAAGCGTGGAATGTGAGTGACTGGAGATCAGAAGAATAAGGAAATACAAGTTTGAATAAATAAGTGAAGCTCATTGGCTGCTCACATGGAGGTGTTGGGTTTGATACGAGGCGTGTCCCTGCAGGAGGGTGGAGACTAAGGTCACACACTCTCCTCTCTGCAGATCACATCACCAGTGTTAGAGGAACAAGTGTGTGTGAGAGTGTGTGTGGGGGTCATGACCTCCATGTAAGGCCTGGCCATTAAAGTAGGTGTTGGGGGGGATGCAGAGGTGTGTTCTGGGTAATTACAGCTCGGCCTCCTCTCCGCCCCGACACTCAGAGAATATTTATGTCCCCGATCTAACAGCAATATTACAGCAGAGTAACTGCTGCCTCTGCAGGAAGCGGCCATTAAACACACACACACACACACACACACACACACACACACACACACACACACACACACACACACACACACACACACACACACACACACACTGAGCTGCAGATTCACATTTGAAAACTAAAAAAGGAGGGTTTTATTACGACCCCCAAATTACTGAGATATATTATTCCTCTCTCATCTCGTTTGGTTTTTCTCTCTCTGCAGACATACACACACACACACACACACACACACACACACACACACACACACACACACACACACACACACACACACACACAAGCACACACACAGTCTAAGGTGAGAGGACAGACGTGTGTGTGTGTGTGTGTGTGTCTCCCTTTACATAGTGACATCACTATGGAACAGTCATGCTCCCATTGGATAGCGCTCCAACACATTGTACATGATAGGCTAATGGGCGGGACATCTCCGGGGGTGGTAGAGACAGTCTTTGTTTCCTCTCTGTAATCTTTCAAATAAATTCTCAGTAGCTCGCCAGCTTTAATTAGGACAAGACAGGACAGTGATACTAGTCCACTAACCCAGGGAATACACCCCCCCCCCACACACACACACACAGACACACACACACTCACACACGCAGATATGTGCGGACCCACACTCGGCAGTGATTTACTGCAGCACTGCTTGTTTCTCTGCATTTTAGCGCCTGTTAAGAAATGCAGAATTTATTACTGACCCCCTCTGACACACACACACACACACACACACACACACACACACACACACACACACACACACACACACACACACAAACACACACACATATATATGCATAGTGTGTGAATGTGTGTATGGGGGGGGGTATTTTTGTGTGTTTAGTGACCGATCATGCAAATGATACAGCTCAGCAGTTACAGTAAAGCAGTTTAATGTTCAGAATTCACGTCTCGCTGAAGTAAATCAAACTGACACACACACACACACACACACACACACACAGTCTAACACAATGCTCTTTACCGCTCTTTTATTTCCTCTCTTTATCCTCTGTGATCACATTTGTCTGTGACCTCTGACCTGTGATTATCTGCAGATTTATTCAAATGTTGTGAGAGGATTTTCTGATGTGAGAAAGTCTTCTGTTTGATCTCCGCTCCTTCTGACAGATGAATACAGCATGAGGCGCTGACATCACTTCCTGTCTAAATTAAGCCCCGCCCTCTTTCAGGTGAGAATCCTGCATTTAAATAATAGTGTCTTCACGTCTTAAAGCTGTGAGTCAGATATCGCACCTCCAACAACAAATAGATCCAGAGCTCCTGGTTCCTTTACTTCCTCTCCAGAAAAAAGGAGAGTAAAGAAAGGATCAGAAATCTCAGTCTCAGTGTCAGCCTGCTGCCTGCCACTCGTCCCCCACAGACCCACCGGACATCCATCCCCTATTTATTCTCCGTAAGCTGTCTCTGCCGTCTGACCAGACATCTGACCCCACCTCCATATCTGTGGACTCAGTAAACCCTTTCTGACCCACAGAGAGATTGTTTCCTGGCAGCACTTTAACACAGAAACATATGGAGACTGGAGCTGATTAAAATAAGGTTTAAAATAATAGATACGCCACGTTATCGTCTCACAGATCTCTGTCCTCTTCCTCCTGACATACAGTGGAGTCAGCTCTACCCACAATGCATTGCGTCTGTGGATGTCGGACGTATAGAGTCCATCTCATGTGTGACAGAACACACAGAGAGGTGACAAAGCCCCTGAAAACACCCATCAACACACACACACAAACACACACACACACACACACACGCACACACACAGTCTAAGGTGAGTGGACAGATGTGTGTGTGTGTGTGTGTGTGTGTGTGTGTGTGTGTGTGTGTGTGTGTGTGTGTGTGTGTGTGTGTGTGTGTGTGTGTGTGTGTGTCTTGTTACTCTTCTAACATGTATGAACATGAGTGTAATGTATGCATTTTCTCTCACATATGCAAAGTGTGACTGCCTGAATATAGAATGTGTGTGTGTGTGTGTGTGTGTGTGTGTGTGTGTGTGTGTGTGTGTGTGTGTGTGTGTGTGTGTGTGTGTGTGTCTGCTGGCCCCAGTCCAAGGCCTCTCTAACGAGCCAACACGGACCCCCACCCCCTCCCCCCTGACCCCCTCTTTGAGGTCGTTTTCCTCCCACCGCCGCGACCTGACCAATCACAGCGGGGCGTCGTGACGGACAGCCGCCCACACCAAGGACACGAGGGTGAGGGGTTGAGGGGGGGTGAGGGGGTGATGAAGGTGAGGGATTAAAACGAGGACGAGCTGTTAATAAAGGATTGCGCAGCGGAGCTCTCTGATTGGCTGTTAGTGTTCACACTGAGGGGAGTTGATCTAATATGTGACGATGGATCAGAACTGAACCAAGACTCATCCCAGCCGGGACTGTAGAGGTGGAGGAAGACATATACAGAAATACTCCCAACACAAAAAGTGCCGGTTAAGCTTCATCGTCCATTTCAGAATCATATCTTCTTTGAGGATTTTCAACTAGTTTCTACTTTCTTCAGATTCTTCCCTCAAACTTAAGATTATTTTCCACATTTCTTTTTTAATTCTCAAAATTAGCAGATTTAATTTTGTTTTGCAACAAAATATATTTTTAATTCTAAATGTTTTCTGAATTTTCAAAATGAAATTCTTGAAAAAACTCAAACTTTTTGCTTTTTTACTCAAATTTCTCGTATTTATTTTTTGTTCTAAGGAAGGCTGTCCTTTCAGAATGTTCTCAAATTGTGTGTATTATGTCTTCAGTCTTTATTTCTTGCATTTGTAAATGTTTTCTCTAAAATGTTATATTTCATTTGCATATTAGGTCCTTCAAAGCTCTATTCTCCCCATTCATTTCCAGATAATTGATCCAACATCATATCTGACCGGTTTCAGAAAATATCTAAAGTATGAGGTTGGTTCTTTGGTTTCCAGATAAATACTTGGATGATAGAAAGCATTTCTTCCACAGAGATCCAGGATCAAAACTAATCCAGAGGAGGAGAGAACGTCTCGGCGCTGACAGAGCCCCCGGACTCCAAGTTGTTTTTATTTAATATTTTATTTATTTCTGTGTTTCTGTGACAGTGAACTCTCTGGTGTTGATTACACTTCACACAGCGAGAGGTGAGGAAACCGACAGGAGGTTTGGAGAGCCTCAGTCTCTGAATAAACAGAGGACTGTGAGGACATTGTGAGGGTCCTGCAGCTCCCTGAGGACTGTCCTAACTCAGCTTTAGTCTACCTCTCAAGGTGTGAGATGGGGTTACAATGAGGCATGATTCTTTGTGAAAACTGAATGAGCTTGTATTTTGAAAAAGCACATTTAAGGACCAAGTTTATATAAATCAGATCCAAGACCCTCAGCTCACTCTCATTTTTAAAGACGTGTGTAAAGGATTCTCTTTTTCTGCAGAGCGCTTCAAGTCCGTGCACATTCATAGAGATTCAATAAAACCATAGAGGAAGAAACTAAAACCTGAAGGATGATTTGGAAAATATTCAGCAGTGTTTGTAACGCAGCAGCAGATCCATGAGAGCACCAACACCACACACAGCCAGAACGCTCGTCTACAGTCACCTTTACTCTCATTTATAACCTCAGATTCCTCAAAACTACAAACCGTCTTTATATCTGTCATTATATGTGCTCATTCCTCTCACAATTCTGCACATCTCTGCAGAACGTCACCACTCTAAACTCACGTTTCTTTCACCTTGTCGCACTTTGGTTATATATTTATGTTTCTTCCCACTTTAATTCCACTTACTGTGTTCAATGCATCAGCACACCGAAGCAGATCCAGCGTGTGTCAGAGAAACATGAAGCAGCGTCCTGAGCAGGAGGACAGCATGAAACAGAGTGTGTGTGTGTGTGTGTGTGTGTGTGTGTGTGTGTGTGTGTGTGTGTGTGTGTGTGTGTGTGTGTGTGTGTGTGTGTGAGGGTTCCTACCTGTCGATGATGACGGGGTCAGAGGGCGTCTCGTTGCGGTTCCCGCAGCTCTTCTTGTCACAACACCGACTGAAAGAGAACAAACCACCACGTTAGATTTATAAACCTGAGTGTTTGACGTGTCTGTAGCGTGCGTCTGTTTCACAGCTTCTGCAGAATATACTTGAACATATATACTTGTCTTAAGGCTTTATAAAGTCAGGGATGGGAGGTTATATTCAGATAATCCAAAAAACAAGTTAAAGTTTTATATTTTTGGGGGAAAATGTAAAATTCAGAAATGTGTGAAAAATGTGGAAAGAATGAATCTGTGAACAGTTTGCACCTGAATGCATCATCAGCAATAATAAACGATAACAGCATGGGGAGAGTCAGAAAAGACCTGGAAGCAAAACACATTTCTAAATGATTTTATTTTGAAAAGCAGCTCTGTGACACACACACACACACACACACACACACACACACACACACACACACACACACACACACACACACACACACACACACACACACACACACACACACACACACTTTCTCTCTCTCTCTGTCCAGCTGGGTGGGGTCCAAGCCAAGGTCACCAGCAGTTGGACGAAGCCCAGCGATGGAGGCACCACTGTGGACCCCCCCTCCACACACATGCGCACACACCCAGACACACACACCTCGACCCCCGTGCCATCGCCCTGACAACCAGCCAGCCAACCAACCGGACAGCTGCTCACCAAACCAGCAGCCCGTCCAGGTACCCAGAGGGCAGAGCGGCGGCCAACATGAAACCAGTGGAGGCATCCCGTGTGTGTGTGTGTGTGTGTGTGTGTGTGTGTGTGTGTGTGTGTGTGTGTGTGTGTGTGTGTGTGTGTGTGTGTGTGTGTGTGTGTGTGTGTGTGTGTGTGTGTGTGTGTGTGCAGGCGGGTCAGCTTTGCATGTTTTACAGCAGCAGGATGGATCCAACACATTAATATCCATCAGAGAGAGGAGGTCAGTGAACGCACCACAGGGGGGCTAACAGAGGGTATTTATAACTGAGCGCACTCACAGATGAATACACGTTTCATTTACAGCAAACAGAAATGAGTGCGTTTATATTCTGGACGTAGGAAACACTTTATTCCCTTTCCTTTGATTGACTTCTCCACAGATTCCTTTGATCTGCTTTTAGTTCATGAATGTGTTCCGTGATATATTTATGGTTTGTTTTGTTTATGTAAATGAACATTTCTATATAATTACACATTTGTATTTTATGTGTATGTATAAACTTACGCTATAAAATACTTTGAATATCAAACTACATTTCTGATGAAACATATTAGATTTATGTGAATGTGTTTAGATCTTTAAGGAGGTTTGTATTGTTCTTATGTTACCGTATGTTACCGTGTGTTACCGTGTGTTACCGTATGTTACCGTGTGTTACCGTGTGTTACCGTATGTTACCGTATGTTACCGTGTGTATTGATATGTTTACATTATATATCCTTTATTAAATGTATCCTCTTTAATATTGACTGCAACCAAGTCTGACTTTTTATTTGTTTTATATTTTTTTAATTCTCTTCTGTATATTTATATATTTATATATAATGTATATAGTATTTTACAATGTTCAAAATTACTTGGACTTATTGCACTAATTAACAAATACTCAAAACATTTTTCAATGATTCAATTAATCGCCTGATCCATTAATTGACTGATCCATTAATTGACTGATCCATTAATTGACTGATCCATTAATTGACTGATCCATTAATTGACTGATCCATTAATTGACTGATCCATTAATTGACTGATCCATTAATTGACTGATCCATTAATTGACTGAGTGTTTGATGGTTGTATATCTGTCGTCTCTCTAACAGGATGAGATGATTTAATGTGAACCACTTCAGATCTCCTCCAGCCAGTGTGAGAGATTTGTCAGAATGGGTTTACAGTAATGTGTGTGTGTGTGTGTGTGTGTGTGTGTGTGTGTGTGTGTGTGTGTGTGTGTGTGTGTGTGTGTGTGTGTGTGTGAGATGGAGATGTTAGCATCATCTCTCATTAACAGCCTCACGTTTCCCGCTCTGTAATCTCCTGACAAGCTGCTCGACGCACAATGAACCCTCCTCCTCCTCCTCCTCCTCCTCCTCCTCCTCCTCCTCGTCTTCTTCTTCCTCGTTAACATATCTTCCGGTAATTCTTAAAAATTAATCATATCTCACGCGACCCGCGACGTCCAATTACCCGAGCATCCGCCCCACGCTGTCCTGAATCACATTGCCATTTGACAAACAAGCGTCAAATCGAGCAGCGAATGCCAAACGAGACGCTTTATGAATCATTTATCACGCCGTTTGATCTCTAAGTAGAGAAAAATCATAAACTAAGCGCCGTGTGTGTGTGTGTGTGTGTGTGTGTGTGTGTGTGTGTGTGTGTGTGTGTGTGTGTGTGTGTGTGTGTGTGTGTGTGTGTGTGTGTGACTGTTGCCATAGGATGCGCCACAATAATTTATTCCCCCAGCTACTCGCAGCCATTAGCAGAACTTCCAGGAGACCAATTAGCTGTGGAAACCCACCGGTGCCACGGCGCTGACAGCCTCCTCACACCGTTATAAACAAACCGGACCCCAGGAGCTCTGAGGGCCTCGGGGACCCGGGGCCCCTTTCCAAAGACAAAAACAAACCTTGGCTGAGCGTCCACAATATCGCCTTAATGACGTTTCCCCCCGGGCCGCAAACAGGCTAACACCGCGGCCGGCTAATGACTGAGAGCAACAACACACACAGACCAGAGAGAGTGTGTGTGTGTGTGTGTGTGTGTGTGTGTGTGTGTGTGTGTGTGTGTGTGTGTGTGTGTGTGAGGGGGAAAACAGATAAAATAAAACAAACAGTGTGTGTGTAGTTTGCCGCTGTCACTCATTCTGTCCCTGGTCTCTGCTGCAAAGAGGACACTCTGTACGATAATCGGGAGGTTGCACACAAAAGCCCTTAGGTTTCTCCTTAAGTACGCCCTTTTCTGCTACTAGATTTTATACAGACATTTCTGGAAGATTTGAGACACAAACTGACTAGAGGACATCCCGGTTGATGCCAAACTTCACAGGTCCTCGAGATATTTGGATTTAACATTTCGATGTGTGGCCGGTTGCAAAAATAACCTTAAGTTTCTCCTTAAGAACACCCGTTACTACAGGATTTCTTAAATCTTAAATACCTATAACTGGACGATTTACAACTCAAAATGAGTGGCAACATCTCGAATCAATGCAAACTTGACTGGTTCTCAACATTTTTGATTTATACACTTCTGTGTCTCACCAGTTGCACAAACAATCTTAAGTTTCTCCTTAAGTAAGTCCATTTCTGCAGGATTTTTCAATTTCAAAAACTCCATTTCTGAAAGATTTCCAATATAAACTGACTGGAATAAATCTAATTTCAATTAAAAACTTCACTGGTCCTCAAGATATTTGATTTATACACATTTGTTTCTGGACTGTCACAAAAGCCCTTAAGTTTCTCCTTAAGTACGCCCATTTTTCTAAATTTCAAAAACCAACAAAGAAGACAACAAAAACCTAATTAGCCAGAGGAAAGAAATTAAATGTGTTGGTTATTTTATTTTCAAGATTGCACACCAACTGACTGACACGCACACACACACACACACTTCCTCTTCCTCCTCTCCTGGGGGAGGTTTTGTCCGGGCTTGTCAGAAATCACACAAAGAAGTAAAATAAATAACGGGCATCTCTTGAGAGGCCGGCACTCGGATCACAGCGAGCTTTCAAAGGGCAAGTGCTGTAATTATCCGCCGGCCCTGAACACCTCGCCAGGCCTGATGATCCTGGAAGAGAAACAGGGTTTACTGCCCGGCACCGCCCGGTGCCTGCCAGCACAGCGGGGGGGGGGGGGGCTGGCAGAAAGAAGAGCCAACATGGCCACTCACCGGGCTGTGATCGGTAGTTTTGGAAAGCGGCAGAGTCCCGTTTAAGATCTGTTAATTTGCAGCAATGATGGACACGGAGAGGTCACACACACACACACACACACACACACACACACACACACACACACACACACACACACACACACACACACACACACACACAAAAAAAACCCTCCTCTACTGCATGGCAAAGGCAGGATGTCTTGGTCTCAAAATGCCATTTCTGGAAGATTTCTGACACAATTTCACTTGAGAACATCTCAGATTACTTCACTGGTCCTCAAGAAAATTGGATTTTACATTTCTATGTGTTACGGAAAACCAGACTTAAGTTCAAGCAACAAAAGGACTTAGTTAAGTTGAGTGAAAAATTGTAGTTTCTGATGAAACCACACATGTCTTAAGTCACTTTTTCCAACAGTTAACCAAGACCATGATCACCCTTCAACTTCGTCTTCACCATGAGATTGTGTTTTGTAAGATCATTGGCTTGTTGCACAAAAACCCTTAAGGTTTCTCCTTAAATACGTCCATTTCAGGAAGTATTCCAACACAAACTGACTGGAGAACAGACCACTGACACCAGAGGCCAGACTTCAGCTTAGAGACTGGTTTGAGTTTCTTTAAAATGCACGTCTCAGGTCCATCCTCCCTCTCTAAACCTAACCTTTACTACACGCCTGTTTTTATTGTAGGATCATCTGCTGGTTGCACAAAAACGCTGAAGTGTTCTCACTGATGTCTCTTAATGCTTATGTAACTTAAGAGGTTTATATAGTTAAGGAAGACTTAAAGGCATCCATTGGCCTCGTTGGTTTTAATGTCTGCAAACAAACTGGAAGTAGATTTAGTTCTGACTTAGTTTCTGACCCTTTGTGCAACAATCTAACTTATTTTAAGGGATTTCTAAAGTATAAAACCAAGATAAGGGAAAAACTGTGAACATTTAGTGCAACTGGTTTCCTTTAACCCAGGATCTCTGCAGCTGTCTGATAAAGGTACTTGGTTTCACGGCGGTTTGTAGAGGTGTGACTGGATGTTCTGCAGGTGAACTGGGACACCTTAAAGATCCACCTGAGAGACGCTGAGTCACTGATCCCTCTCTCATTAGTGAGTGGAAACACAGCGTCCATCAGGGAGTGCTGGGTAATAATCCACTCATCACATAATGACTGAAGACAGACAGACAGCCGCCGCTATGGAGATGAAGCTCTATCGGGGGGGGGGGTTAGAGAGGAGACTCGAGGAGAGGTCAACCAGACACTGTTTCTGTCAAACCTCACTGAACACCGAGAGCTTAATACGTGAGAAAAACAATCCAATTCCTTTTTATCTAAACCAGTTAACTCACCAACTGATGCAAATCCAAGCCAATCTACAGATCAACCAGTTTACTGCTGATATAAACCAGTTTATTCCCAAGTTTTGCCAAATCTATTCACATCTAAACCAGTTTACAAATCAACCAGTTCAGTAAACACATAAACCAGTTAACAAGCAAATTGATTCAATTCAAGGCAATGTAAACCAGTTCACAGATTGACCAGTTAACTCCACATTTAAACCAGTTTGGATCAGAGGATTTGTGTTCTTTCGTGCACATGTGAATTGGTTTTTATACCTGACGCTCAAACTGGTTTATAAATAGAACGTAGAATAAATCCAAACGTGTTTTCCTGTCAACATGAGACACACAAAGATGCTCAGAGACTGCAGCTCCAGGTGTGTGTGTTTGTGTGTGTGTGTTCTCTTTTTACTCCCACACACACACACACACACACAAACATACACACACACTCTCTTGTTCTTCTTCACTCCTGAGCCCGAACCAGTAAAACCATTAACTCTCAGCTGACAGCCGAGAAATGTGTTGATTGGTGTGATCAACAACACACCAACAGCTGCTCTTTTTTTACTCTTACACACACACACACACACACACACACACACACACACACACACACACACACACACACACACACACACACACACACACACACACACACACACACACACAGAGGGTATATAACAACAAGGCTGTGTTTGTTTCTTCTGATGCCAATGTTGACTTCAGGTCTCCACCGCTAAGCTAAAGGCGGCTAATGTTGGGCTATAAAGGAACTACAGCACGGTCACATGACTTCACGTCTCCACCGCTAAGCTAAAGGCGGCTAATGTTGGGCTATAAAGGAACTACAGCACGGTCACATGACTTCACGTCTCCACCGCTAAGCTAAAGGCGGCTAATGTTGGGCTATAAAGGAACTACATCACGGTCACATGACTTCACGTCACCACCGCTAAGCTAAAGGCGGCTAATGTTGGGCTATGAAGGAACTACATCACGGTCACATGACTTCACGTCACCACCGCTAAGCTAAAGGCGGCTAATGTTGGGCTATGAAGGAACTACATCACGGTCACATGACTTCACATCACCACCGCTAAGCTAAAGGCGGCTAATGTTGGGCTATAAAGGAACCACAGCACGGTCACATGACTTCACGTCACCACCGCTAGGCTAAAGGCGGCTAATGTTGGGCTATAAAGGAACCAAAGCACGGTCACATGACTTCACGTCTCCACCGCTAAGCTAAAGGCGGCTAACGTTGGGCTATAAAGGAACCAAAGCACGGTCACATGACTTCATGTCTCCACCGCTAGGCTAAAGGAGGCTAACGTTGGGCTATAAAGGAACTACAGCACGGTCACATGACTTCACGTCTCCACCGCTAGGCTAAAGGAGGCTAACGTTGGGCTATAAAGGAACCACAGCACGGTCACATGACTTCACGTCTCCACCGCTAGGCTAAAGGCGGCTAATGTTGGGCTATAAAGGAACTACATCACGGTCACATGACTTCACGTCTCCACCGCTAAGCTAAAGGCGGCTAACGTTGGGCTATAAAGGAACCACAGCACGGTCACATGACTTCACGTCTCCACCGCTAGGCTAAAGGCGGCTAATGTTGGGCTATAAAGGAACCACAGCACGGTCACATGACTTCATGTCTCCACCGCTAGGCTAA
Source organism: Eleginops maclovinus (assembly GCF_036324505.1). Taxonomy (NCBI): domain Eukaryota; kingdom Metazoa; phylum Chordata; class Actinopteri; order Perciformes; family Eleginopidae; genus Eleginops; species Eleginops maclovinus. Next base: position 594,032 of record NC_086371.1, read on the forward strand.
AGGCGGCTAACGTTGGGCTATAAAGGAACTACAACACGGTCACATGACTTCACGTCTCCACCGCTAGGCTAAAGGCGGCTAACGTTGGGCTATAAAGGAACCACAGCACGGTCACATGACTTCATGTCTCCACCGCTAAGCTAAAGGTGGCTAACGTTGGGCTATAAAGGAACTACAGCACGGTCACATGACTTCACGTCTCCACCGCTAGGCTAAAGGCGGCTAACGTTGGGCTATAAAGGAACCGCAGCACGGTCACATGACTTCACGTCTCCACCGCTAGGCTAAAGGCGGCTAACGTTGGGCTATAAAGGAACCGCAGCACGGTCACATGACTTCACGTCTCCACCGCTAAGCTAAAGGAGGCTAATGTTGGGCTATAAAGGAACTACAGCACGGTCACATGACTTCACGTCTCCACCGCTAAGCTAAAGGCGGCTAATGTTGGGCTATAAAGGAACTACAGCACGGTCACATGACTTCACGTCACCACCGCTAAGCTAAAGGCGGCTAATGTTGGGCTATAAAGGAACTACAGCATGGTCACATGACTTCACGTCTCCACCGCTAGGCTAAAGGCGGCTAACGTTGGGCTATAAAGCAACCACAGCACGGTCACATGACTTCACGTCACCACCGCTAAGCTAAAGGCGGCTAATGTTGGGCTATAAAGGAACTACAGCACGGTCACATGACTTCACGTCACCACCGCTAAGCTAAAGGCGGCTAATGTTGGACTGGTGCCTTCATGGTCCAACACAGAAATACGACATGCTGCAGCTCTGTAAAAAGAGTGTCTGCTGAGCGTTTCTTACCTGCACATGATCTCGTGGGTGAGGAGGACGCGACACATCTCTGGGTTTTTGTCCTGACCTTCGTAGAGGATGGGCTGAGGGACAGAAACACAGACACTCAATTACCAAAATAAAATCAATTTAAAAACACTGAAATAAGGGGTTTTATTTGACTGTAATTGGTTAGTTTTTGTTCATGAGTCGTAGGAGTGGCAGAAAAGAAGGTCATGCTTTGACATTCCACATTAACTGTATGTCCCGTCACTTGGTCTATCACGTGCATGTATTAGAGCGCTAGCCAATAGGAGCGCGAGTGTTCGGAGGCACGTTGTAACGAGTACAGTTTAGGAAAAGTTTGACATTTTTGGAGATTGAGATTTCATTAAACGTGAGAGATTGGTTGAGACTCTCTTTTGGTAAGTGGGTATTGAAACCCTCCCCCCTCACTCTGATTGGACCAGAACACCAACAACAAAGTCAAACATGGCCGCCAACCTCCTCCTCCTCTGGTGGTCTCAAACTTCCCAGAATTCCCTGCCAGATGGCGGTCGGCGCCCCAGGATGAAGCCCCCTCTCGCCTCCCCCCTCCTCACCCCCACAGAGCTGTCATGTCAGCGTCCGGATGACGGATGACCGCTGAGTGTGTGTGTGTGTGTGTAATACCCTGGTGGTTGTAAATGAACTCCAGTAAGAGTGTGTGTGTGTGTGTGTGTGTGTGTGTGTGTGTGTGTGTGTGTGTGTGTGTGTGTGTGTGTGTGTGTGTGTGTGTGTGTGTGTGTGTGTGTGTGTGTGTGTGTGTGTGTGTGTGATGATGACCTACCACTACCTCATCCACCTTTATAGTCAAAACAGACCTCCGCCCTGCACACACAGACACTCACACACACACACACCCCTGGGGTACAATACTTTTAGGATAACGACCACTTCTGCATTATTGATCCTGATGCTGGCTCTGTTCCTCTGGATTAAAATGCTCCAGTTTGACCAGGAGGGATGTGGATAGCACCAGACACACACACACACACACACACACACACACACACACACACTCCCACACACACACACAGGCCACATACTGTGTGTAGATTTACAGGTCGATATTTATACATCATCATTCCTGAAGCAGGACTCCTGTGAGTATCTGTGTGTGTGTGTGTGTGTGTGTGTGTGTGTGTGTGTGTGTGTGTGTGTGTGTGTGTGTGTGTGTGTGTGTGTGTGTGTGTGTGTGTGTGTGTGTGTGTGTGTGTGTGTGTGTGTGTGTGTGTGTGTGTGTGTGTGTGTGTGTGTGTGTGTCCACTTTCATGCCTGTTTGTGGGTTAACGTCCACATTTCTGCTGTGAGTGTGAACATGCCTGTATTTCTGTCTTTGTGAGGACCGCCTGCAGGTTTGGACCGGTATTGTGAGGACAGGCTCTAAGAGAGATTTTGCGTAAGTGAGGAAACATTTGGGGGCAGAGGATATTTTCTGGACAGGAAGAACAATTTGGGGACGTAGGACATTTTATGAATTGGAAATTTAAGTCTGAGTGATAAAAGAAAGTGAGGAACGTCTTCGGAAGGAGATTTCAAGAATTTGGGACAGAAAGTCACATCATTCGGGGGAAACTGAAGACATTTTTTGAGTTTATATGAAATACAGAGATTTTTAGTAAGGGAATTAAATGAGACTATTCTTGTGTTTTAGGAAGTGAGGACGTTCAGGGACAGCAATGAAATGTTCTAAAAGTGGCAGAAATATAGGGGATATTTTTCATTGTCTTCTCTTCTTTATCCGTCTGACCGTCCAGACTTGGTTCAGACGTCAGGTTTGAATTAAGTCAAAGTTAAGGTCAGATTTCAGGGTCTTTGACACACACATCTCCCTCTACATCACGTCTACCGGAGTGTGTGCAGTCTGCATTTGTTTTACTCTACAGTCTTATCATATACACCAAAGGGAAGCTTGTTTTTATAAGGAGGATGTCGATCTTTGGGGTGTTCTCGGGTCCTCACATGCACCGCATAGTGCCCCCGTGTTTATCGGGTGGAGTGCAGACTAACTTTCCGTGTGCGTCTCCTGAATGTCTTCAATTCGTCCCGCTGAGCGTCTCTGAGAGTCTCTGCAGGACAATCTGCATTAATGCTCTGACAATCCCCCGGACCCCGGGCCCCTCGGCGTGGGGGAATCGATGCTTGGGGCCCGGCCTGTCAGGCTGCTGGTGGGGGAGTCATGTAGAGGGTGTAGAGGGGGTGTGGGGGGTTAGATGTCAGGATTATTGTCTCCAGTGTGCCGTCGCTGCGCCACATTAGGACGTATCGATCGGTTTGGTGACGCTTTGTCGAGGAGCCGTCGCTGCATCGATCCAGGACATGCTGACGGGGGGGGGGGGGGGGTGTAGGAGGTGAGGGGGGGAGGAGGTGAGGAGGGAGGGGGGTTAACAGGTGTTTAGATATGATTCATGGACTGTAAGGGAGGGATCATTTTTTTCATTTTCTTCCATTTTCGCTGACTGGTTTTTCCTTTTCAGTAAATACAAAGGGATCCCTACAGAGATATACCCCCCCCCCCCCCCATCACTCAATCAAAAATAATTATAAAGGTTTAAAAAAAATAATAACAAAATATAAAAATGAAAGGATAAAAAAAGTGTGGATTTAAATCAAATAAAAACTAAGAAAAATACAAATAAAAAAAAAGATTACAATTATTACAGGAAGAGAAGAAGAGGAAGAGGAAGAAGAGGAAGAAGAAGAAGAAGAAGAAGAAGAAGAGAAGGAGAAGAAGAAGAAGAAGAAGAAGAAGAAGAAGAAGAAGAAGAGAAGAAGAGAAGAAGAGAAGAAGAAGAAGAATGAATTCCGATAATATAATGAAATATGAATGAAACATATTTCCCAGGAGGACAGACTGGATGTCCGGGCCCCCAGGGGCCACAGAACTCCACACTCACTGTTTCTGCTTCTGGAATGTGCGTCAATAAAGTCTAGGGAGGCATACGTGTATTTATGTAGTATTTTCTTAAAGCTGTAAATAAGCTGTCATTTTGTACCAAAAAGGACCACCACAACAACAACAACAACAACAACAACAACAACAACAACAACAACAACAACATGATGCATTATTGTCTGGTTTTGTTGCCCTGCATCTCAGGGCGAAAATCCGGCCAACCAATCTTTATATTCTCATGTAAATGTTGTCAGAGCGGAGGATCTGCAGAGACTGAACTTCAGGAATGAAGCCGCAGGAGGAGGAGGAGGAGGAGGAGGAGGAGGAGGAGGAGGAGGAGGAGGAGGAGGAGAGGAAGAGGAGGAGGAGGAGGAGGAGGAGGAGGAGGAGGAGGAGGAGCAATTTGGAAATATTTCTGTGGTTTTCTTTGGACCAGAACACTTTCACAGGTTCAAATCCCAGAGGAAGGAGGGAGGAGAGCCGGAAAATAAAGAGGGAGTAAAGGAGAGGAGGGATTGAAGGGTTTCAAAGATTACTTGGAGTTGTATTTCCCATCAAAGTTTGAGGGTAAAAGCTTTTATTTTGAAAGTGTCAGAGCCTTGTGAGCACTTCCTCTTCAGTGTTCAATAACAGACAGATCTTCTCACCTGTTTGGTCATGGAGTCTATCAGCCGCACAAACAGATCCTGTTCTGTCCTGATGCCTGAAACACAGGAAACACACACACATCAGTCTGATGACACACACACACACACACACACACACACACACACACACACACACACACACATTAGTCTGATGACACACACACACCCACACACACACACACATACACACACACACACACACACACACACACACACACACACACACACACACACACACACACACACACACACACATAGTCTGACACACACACACACACACACACACACACACATACACACACACACACACACACACACACACACACACATCAGTCTGATGACACACACACACACACACACACACACACACACATTAGTCTGATGACACACACACACACACACACACACACAAAATACTTAATTCAGATATTTTGAATATTTTAGTTTCGAGAACACGTGGATTCATCATGCAGCCCCTCGTTCTGAATCAGAGAGAAAACCTTCCACACTTTCCCTCCGATGGACAAAACAGAGTTCAGATACACTGTCAGATATTCCAGATGTGTGTGTGTGTGTGTGTGTGTGTGTGTGTGTGTGTGTGTGTGTGTGTGTGTGTGTGTGTGTGTGTATGTGTGTGTGTGTGTGTGTGTGTGTGTGTGTGTGTGTGTGTGTGTGTGTGTGTGTGTGTGTGTGTGTGTATGTATGTGTGTGTGTGTGTGTGTGTGTGTGTGTGTGTGTGTGTGTATGTGTGTGTGTGTGTGTGTGTGTGTGTGTGTGCTGATAAACTTTTTCCACTCTTAAACTCCCCCCCGCCTCAGTGACCTTTAATAGACGCTGCTGCTCTACAGATGTAACTCCTGCAGGAGGATCACCTGAGGGAGCGCTCATTAGCTGCTCCTCATCAATCACACACACCTGAGCTGCACACACACACCCACACACCCACACACCCACACACCCACACACACACACACACACACACACACACACACACACACACACACACACACACACACACACACGCTGACCTACACGCTGCCATTTGCACTTTTAATTTCATGCCGTCAGTCAAGGTGTGTTAACAGTTCTTCTGCAGGAAATCCTGCTAAATACACACTTTATGACCAGGTACCTTCCTCACAGGACACACACCTTCACCTGTTCATCTACAGCTCGAGAAGCAGAGACATCTTTAAAGGTAATCTCATGGGGAAGTTCACACATTGCACGCCACTTTAAAGGATATTTCTCACACCATTAAGGTACATGCCAAACCAAAAGTCAGAAGCAGTGGCTGAACTATTCTGCACGACGACAAGCTAACAGCTTTAAATCGCTTGTTTCTGATGGAGTTGGTGGATCAGCGCTAACGGTAGAGCTAATGCATCTGAATAAAGGAATCCTGGTTCTGAATTCAGATCAAATAAACAAGGCACCATCTTCTACAACTACCTTGAGATGTGATGTGGGAAATATGGTGTGAGAAAACACTCAAAAACAAGACGCTCACATCAGAGTTAGACAGCTAGCAGTACTTCTGTTGCAGTGTTTTTCCTCCAAATATCGCTTTGTTTTTCTAGGAATATTGTGTCTTTATTTACCCAGGTTTAACCACTTCTTCATCCAAACAAAACATCCAGTTTCTGAAAATACTACTTTGTTTATCCACGTATAACAGCTTCTTTCACTAAGCTGTCCTCCGGATATTGAGCTGATGTTCCAGACTTGCAAAACCCACACGTGCTGTGTCTCAGTTTGCATACTTCATACTTACACTAGTTGTTTTTGCATGAATGCTTCCAAGGTGCACCCTGATGCAGATCTCAGAAGGGTCAGAAAGTAAGTAATGAGACGCTGCAGGGGTTCATACGTCCGGCACGTTCCTGTTTATTCCGTGCATTACTCTTCCACTGCCCTGCCCCTTTCACCCTGTACGTTATACCTGTGATATTCTATATGAGCTCGTTTTGTGTTTATTTATCATGTTTGCTTTCTGATCACTGCTTCTAAATGTGTTTCCTAATGCTCTTAATTCTTTCATATTTGCAAAAGCACTGTTGAAAGCTGCTGTATATGATAAAGCTGCCTTGTCTTTGCACGGTCTGAATGCTAAAGCGCCTCAGTATTTGTTCTGTAGAGCTAAATGTAATATCTGAGAAACGCAACAAAAATGTTCTCTCACCGTTGCTGTAGAGGAGCTGTAGCCTGTAGTGGATCCCATTGTTGGTCTTCTCTCCATTATACTCCTGTCACACACACACACACACACACACACACACACACACACACACACACACACACACACACACACACACACACACACACAAGAAGAAGGTGTGAGAATAAAACCTTTACTGTCCTGCTGAGCTGTGAAAGTCAAACCTGTGTACATGAAGTGCTCTTTCTGGATCATTTCAGCATTTTAAACATATTTCTGCATAAAAAGGAACAAAACATGAAACAAATATCAATTCATAATTATAAACCACCTGTTTCTCTCTGTCTGTTATAACCTGGACAAAATATCCCATCATTTTGTCTTAAAAATCACAAATGTGATTCAGTATTTGGTCATTTTAGGAAACATGCCTTAAATAAATCATCATTTATCCAATAGAAATGAATAAGTCACATTGATTTTAGATTATTTCCCCTGTTATTAACACAGACAAACACAGAGTGCTGTTTTTAAATATACATTGTATTATATTTGTATAACTTTGTCTCCAAAAGCTGTTTTATTCTCTCTTTTTATTTATTTTATTCTAATTTCTGTTCTTTTCGATACCTGTATGTATTTCTGTCTTTGTGCTTCTGCAGATCAATAAAAATATACGTTACTTTCAGTTTTTATTCATGATTATGGTCTGTTTCCTCTCCTGACCTCTTCCTCTTTTACTCTCTTTTTTAATCCTCATTTTTTAATTTTTACTCTCCTTTTATTTCACCATGTCTGCCAACTGAGCCAGGAGTGTTGGCTCAGCCCCAGAGTGTGTGTGTGTGTGTGTGTGTGTGTGTGTGTGTGTGTGTGTGTGTGTGTGTGTGTGTGTGTGTGTGTGTGTGTGTGTGTGTGTGTGTGTGTGTGTGTGTGTGTGTGTGTGTGTGTGTGTGTGTGTGTAGAGGTCAGTGTGAGGTGAGTGTGTGTGGGAGGACTTCAGTGCCAGCTGGCAGTCGATCAAACAGCGAACCCTCTCAACCTGTCTGGATATTATTACGCTTATTATCCAGTCTTATTATTAGTGTTTGTAAATGGTGGAACTTTCCGTCCGTCCCCCTCAACCGTCTGACTTCCTGTCTGGGTCTCTGAGCCCTTTGGTTCCTACACGAAAATATTAGGGTCTAAATTTTGCACAACTGAGGAAATAATGCAGTTTCCATTTCAATTCAAGCAGTGATCATTGTAATTATTCTCACTAAATGATCCAGATATTCTTTTACTTCCTTTTTATTTATGATGTGTTTAGGTTTTATTTAGTTTTGAACTTTGATTTTTATTCTTTCATTTATAAATGTATTTATTCATCTAATTTTGATTTATTTAAATAACATAGCTGTAATTTTTGTCCTTTTCTTATCCGCTGTAATTTTAGATTATAATATCTAAATAAATTAATGCTGATTTTATTTCAACAGAGGAATTTACTGGGGACTACTTTCAGCGGCGGATGAATCCACATGTAGCGATATTGAGTTTCAGCAGGACCGTGTGTGTGTGTGTGTGTGTGTGTGTGTGTGTGTGTGTGTGTGTGTGTGTGTGTGTGTGTGTGTGTGTGTGTGTGTGTGTGTGTGTGTGTGTGTTCTGCTCACCTTGTCCTTCTCCACGAAGTCGATGTAGGACGTCCTCTCGATCTCCACCGGCTGGCCCTGCCGGTCGTACAGCGCCAACACGAAGTGGAAGAAGTTGGACTTCCTCAGGTTGGAGGGGGGCTGCTTCTCAAAGTGAGCACGGGCCAGACCCACTCCACTGAAACACACACACACACACACTGATTACTGTCAGAACACACACACTGAAACACACACAAGCTTCCTTCAGAGAGGAGGAAGAGGAGGACGAGGAGGTAGAAAAGGCAAAGGTAGAGGAAAAAGAGGAAGAGGA
>NC_086371.1:607500-650000 GCF_036324505.1 Eleginops maclovinus
GAGCTGCGTCCAAATATATTTTTTGGAGGGAAATCACTTTCAGTCTCCGGCGTGGAACTCTCTTTTTTTTGTACATATTTATATATTTCCACCTCTCAGGATTGATGAGGAGCCGAAGCTAAAGCAGCTGCAGGATTTCACTACTCAGCTGTTTCCCCCCAAACACACACACACACACACACACACACACACACACACACACACACACACACACACACACACACACACACACACACCCATTAGCCCGGTCACCTGCTCCTCAGACGAGGTTAATTGTTTGCAGGTTTTTTTTCTCTACTTGTGATTAGCCGAGAGGCGTTCAGGTGTCGACGGTTTGCAGAGGGGTAAAGTAACTAAGTACATTTACTCAAGTTTTTAAGCACAATTTTAAGGGACTTGGAGGTACTTCTACTCAGATCAGATTCCTTTCCTCTGATGTTCAGAATCTTTTATTTTGAAATGTGTTGAAATCTCTGGTGCAATATGAAGACGTGGTGAACAGCGCTGGGAAACTGACAGGATATTCAGATTCCTTAAACTCTGCTCTCTGTGGTTTTTCAGCGCTGGTTTCGATAAATGTTTGGTGTAATTTATGACACGTTCTGACATTTTTAGCTCAGGTTTGGTGGATAAATCTCTCCTCAGTGAGCAGTGCATTCAGGGTGGGAGAATAAAACCAGCATTTTAGTTTGTAACCAGATTAATATCAGCCAATTTATTGTATGGAGGCTTCTCACTGTGGTGCATTCAGGGTCCAGTAAATCTGAGTTTTCCTTACTGTTACTCTTTAAGAAAAGCAAGAAAAAGAACTGAAAATATGAACTGTAACATTTCCGTCAATCTGAGCTTTTTGTTAAAGGAGCCTTTTCCAAATTAATTTTTGGCGGGAAATCTGTTCAGTCACGAGTATGGAACGCTCTTCAGAGTTTTGACATTTTTAGGTTTTTTATTGGTGACTGAATCCATCCTGAAACTGTTCTTTATTACATGTGAAGCCGTTCGTTAAGAAGTCTCTTGGCGCTCGGATCCGTCACTGCCAGACAAATTCTCACAAACCCCCCCCCGCCCTCCTCTACGCCCCCGAGAGGCGTCGGTGGAAAACCTAGCGCACCCCAATGATTGAGGCGATGACGGATGGCGCCGCCGACGAACAGGGGAAAACCCCCACGCCGACCATTATTCACCTCCTCCAAAATCTGGACCCCCCCTGAGCCCCTGAACCTGTAGTTTATAACCACACACACACACACACACACACACACACACACACACACACACACACACACACACACACACACACACACACACACACACACCCTTTAACCCCAGAGGACTGAGATAGGGCGTGGAGAGCAGGATCACTCACTCTGCTCGCTATTTTTCAACCCCTTTTTTCTTTGCCTCTTTCTATAGGAGGGGTCGAGGGAAATCTGTCCACCTGAAGCTTCAACACACACACACACACACACACACACACCTGCCAACACTGCAGGAAAAAACCTCCATCTTAGGGCTCCATTCCCGTCTGTTTTTGTCTCCTACATGTGATTTATTCCCTTAACTTGTGCAAAAACCAGCACACACACACACACACACACACACACACACACACTCACAGGTATCTGAATGAACACCTGAATGTCCTCCTCACAGAGACATGTTATGGAAGCAAAACAGCCCCCAAAAATCTCCGCATTGATCCGTGCATTTCTATGCCTGCAGCGTCTCGCCTTCACTCATCCTTCCTGCCGGTTATTGAGTCCTAAAAGTCAGTTTTCATCTTAAAAAGTGCAACTCTTCCCCACAAATCAGCCGGTTTAAGTGTTTAACAGGAAAGAGCTTCAGGGTCACGATGAAGAATAACAAGATTTGTGCATCGAGACACTGACCCTCCAAACCCGTCACGGATTACTCTCCATCGGCTTTGTGGCTTCAATGAGTCGTAACATTAAACTGTTTTAAGAAAAGCAACACACTAAGCTGTTTTCAGGACGGGAGTATCAAGCTTTGCACTGGATTTCTGTTCAGTTTTCTCAGTCCTGTCCTCAACATGGAGACCCTAAAATCTCCAGTCTTCAGATTCCAGACTCTCGATTATTAAACTAGTTTTAAGAATATAAAAGTCTCAGGCCTCCGTCACAAACACAACCAGGTGATCAATAGAAGATTTGGTGCCGAGAACAGGAAGACGCTTTACGGAGATTCAACACAAGCTTTGCTTTACTAGTTTCTGGTTCCTGCTGGGAGCTAAACGCACATTCATCTTCACATTTTAGTCTCTACATTCAGCCGCAGAAAATCCTGTGTTCCTCAGTTTAGCTTGAGTTTTGAACATTGCGAGTTAGTCGTGAAAAAGCTGCAATTGATCCGTAATCTTTGAGTGTTTACATATTTTACAGCAAGCATTTATTTACAGAGACCGTGAATTAGGGTTTCAAACGTTTAGAGATCAACATTTGTGTCTCGCTTTTTGAAATACACCTAAATATGATAATGACGACATCCTGAGAAAAGTCTGCTTTCTTTTGGAGTTTCCCACCCTTTCATACGTGCATCAGATTAAAGTGGACCCTCTGCATGGGTTTCTCTTCTGCACCACATTTACTTCATATCCTCCTTCTTCAGAGGAGCTGTAGCAATAAAAAGTGTTTACTGATGAAATCCTGCCAAAACTTTTAAGAGTTTTTATATATTTTAATAAACGCAGTTAATAGATTCAGGTTTAGATATCTCCTCTGCATGTTCTACTTTGAGAAGCATCCACACTAACACAAATGTAACCCCGGTGAAAGCGTCCCAAAAAGCTGCAGGAATTCTGTTTCCTTTCAGAGTTTTCTGCACTTTCAAAAGTGCATTTATTGGGTTAACCCTTTAAAGCGTCCCTTCACGTGTTCCCTCTCTGACGTTCCCTCGCTCCTCTAAACACTCACAGCTCAATAAATGTTAAACACTAAGAAATCCTGCAATAAGTCTGTTTCATATATTCATTCATGTATAAGTATATTCAGACATGCATTTAATGGAGGTAGGTCTTAAAGTGAATCCTCTGCATGCTCTCTCTGTAAAGAGGAGCACTTACACTGAAGCACGGGTTTCACTGAGGGTCCTGCAAAAGAGCTGCAAACAGTCAGAGTGTTTTGAGATGTTTGAATGTACGTTTCTTTATTGGAATAAGGTTTTGAATTGTCTCCTCTACATGTTCTCTCTCTGCCGTAACACTTTTACTTGACGGAGCATCAACACTAACACTAAGACCAACATAACGCTGATGTGATCCTGCAAAAAGCTGCAGTACGTTTTATTTTAGTGTTTATATTTTCTGAGGTGGTGGATTAAGCTTCATCCACGTGGTCTCTCCCTCCTGAACCCTCGCTTTTTAAACACCTAAATGAACTTTATTCTAATGAAATCCTGAGAAGAGCAGCAGTAAATCAGTTGTCCTTTAGAGCGTTCTGTATGTGTAACGTGCATTAAGTATAAAGTGTCTCCTTCACATTTCATCATATACTTTTTAAAGGAGCATGAAAACGCTCACACTAATATAAACACTACACTCGTGAAATCTGCCAGAAAGCTGCAGCACGTCTGTTTTCTTTTAGATATTCATATATTTTCTTACATGCATTTAAGGGATTAGGGTTTCAGATGTAATCCTCTACATGTTTTCTCGACCGTACAGTTTTTACTGTAGCATGAAGAATAACACAAACGTTTCGCGAGTAAAAGCATCCCGAAAAGCTGCGAGAAGCCCATTTTCTGTGAGCGTTTTAGTTATTTTCATACATGCATTTAATGGATCAGGGTTGTAAATTGTGTCCTCTACATGTTCCCTCTCTACCGTACACCTTTTGCTTTCATTCTTAAAAAAGAAACATGCACACTAACACTGAAGCAAACATAAACTGATAGACTCCTGGCAAAAAGCTCTGATAAATTTCCTCTTTTACATATTTTCTTTTACCGTGCACGTTTCCCTTTAAAATGCATGAACTGATCCAAACATTAAACTGAGGACAAATCATGCACTAACAACGAGTCAGAAAGACACCCAGTACGGCAAGAATGGAGGCATATCATTCATAATTTCTTCTGGCTGCTCATATCGGCAATACCTGTTAGGCACCAATAAAACAGCAGCCATAACCGCCTCACCATAATGTTCTGTATGCCAAATGTATAGTATCCACACTCCCTCAGACGTCTCACCTCTGCAGATTTTACCTGAACATCATCGACGCTAATAAATGAATAAAAAGTGAGGAAAACCTTTCAAAATAAAGCTGATTATTTGCACATTTTAACTCAAACTGCCACCTGCACAGCCTCCTAACACACACACACACACACACACACACACACACACACACACACATACACACCACAGGCGCTGACCCCTGACCTCACACACCTCGGAGCCAGGTGGATTTAAACAAACGGCGAGCGTCAGAAAAGAGACCGGTTCCTCCTGAGAGCGTCGACACGCTGCGCTGAAATTAAATCTGCCTATTTTGTGAATGCGGTCATTAAGCGCGCAGGTGGCCGAGGGTACCGTCACCGGTCCGGAAGAAAGTCCAATAAAACACCTCGAAATGAGATTCTTTTGTAGATATTTGGGATGAAAATGAACCAAACTGATGATTTTTCATCCTGAGATGAACGTTAACCTGTGAGTGTTTCTAGAGTTTATTAATTACATTAAGTTCATATTTTGCTTTATTTGTTTCCAACATGCAACCGCTGCAAATCCAGCAGAGAATACGCCTTGCTCTTGATTTAAAACCACAGTTTATACCGTGAGTTTCTTCCTGATAGTTCTCAGTGCAACAGGATGTTTAACACACTTTAATATTTGAGATTTCAGCGAAACACTCTCAGCAGGAGATCTGCAGGAGGTCTGCAGGAGGTCAGCAGGAGGTCTGCAGGAGGTCTGCAGGAGGTCTGCAGGGAGCGGCTTGCAACACGGGAAACAAACTACAGCACCCCAAAACTCTCAGAGAAAAGCTGGAGAGTGTTCCTACTGCCGCGTCTCTGTGTGCAGCAGAGTACATGTAAAACACGACAGGAAACACACACACACACACACACACACACACACACACACACACACACACACACACACACACACACACACACACACAGTCATCGCCACCACAAACACATCTCCCTTGAACACACACTCCGTCAGATATCTGAGCCTCGTTGTTTTCGTGTCTGCAGAGAAATGACCGGCTCACAGCTGCAGAAACACGCCTCATCTTCCCTTAAATGTACACTTTAAAGACTGGGATCCCTTAAATAAACCCTTAGTGCAAGTGTCACCCTTCCTCTAAATAAATCAGGTTTAGTTTGAGATTTACGTTCAAATGTTGAGGATTTTGCTAAAAACTGCATCTAATAAATGTGGGCTCCAGATTCCTCTCTTTATTTCATCCGCTCCCGTCAGTCTGCAGGTTGTGTGTGTATCCTTTAAAATGACACCACACACACACACTCAGTGTCTGCAGAGAAATGAGCCGCTCACAAACACGCCTCATCTTCCCTTAAATGCACACTTTAAAGTGGAACCCCTTATATTTCTCCCTGTTCTCCAGAGACAGATTCTCAATAAAAGGGCGTTTTGTGGAGTCTTGATACAGAGGGACATTTACACTCACATTTTCAGGACCTTGCTTTGAGTTTAACCTCCAAAGCATTTTACCAATGGCATGAAATAAACGAAGGCTCCAAATCTTTGTCTTTTATTTCTTTTCTTCCCCGTCTGTTTGCTTTCTGTGTCTCCTTTAAAGTGATTCTAAATGACATGTAAAGCAGATTTCTGCAGATTTTCCAGCGACAGAAACAGCTGGATTTCTGCATCTGAAGACACTTTTTGATGCGATTCCAACTTTAGTATAATCTTCACATAAATGTAGAAATATTACAAAGACATTTTCATATTTTATATTTAGGATGATGAAACACACGAAGAACTCCCGCTTTTACTTCAGCGTTTGTCTCCTGATTTGATGTTTGATTACTAAAATACTGCAGGATTTAAGGTCGTCATTAAAGCTGTAATAAGAGCTTCATCAGTTATTGGAATATGATAGAAAAAAGCAGCTCAAGCTTTTTAAATTTGCTCTTAATGTATAATAATAATAATGATGGAATTATTTTAGGAAACAGGAAATAAAGAAGAGAGATTTTGGTCTCCCAGAATAAAGAGACAAACATGAGGTCAAACTAAACTCAAATCCTCTCTAAATATTTCCTTAAATCATATTTTATTCACCTTCATTTATCTGCTTCTATCTTCCCATCATAAATCCACATCTGTCTCCTCTTTATAAACACAGCCCTCCTCTGTGTCCACCGGACAAACGTTTCCTCTCGTTCAGCCGAGGATCTGATGTTCAATAAATCCATCTGAAGACAGGCGTCACACACACACACACACACACACACACACACACACACACACACACACACACACACATTGTAATCTGACCCTGTCATTATGTATCTTTTAAAAACAAATCCACACAAAGTAAAATCCTCCCTCAGTTTCTTTAAACCCTCAAACATCTTTCGCTTCTCTTTCCAGACACATCCGACCAGACGCTTTCACTCAGTGAAATCATGACCTAAAGCTCATTCAAAGGTAGCTTTAGAGTTCAAATGTGCAGATTTAAATGTCAACGTTCACTCCTTTAAATAAATGGGAAGTTCCTCGAGTGCTCGGGATAAAAAGTGAGGTTTCTTTGCACGTTTTCTGGTCATCCCTCACATCGCTCAGCGTGTCGTTACTGTCTCATAAATCTGCATCAGAGTTTCATTTTGATTAAAGCTCTTCCTGCAGATACAGATTGAGAGGTGTGTGCAGAAACACACTGTATTTTCTCTGTTGTACATTCACATGTTTTAAATCATGCCGTTACATATCACACAGCAGAGAGATAACCCTCTGACATTTAGATCTGAAGACACCTCTCTGGTTTCTAAAATCGAAATGTTTGCAGCTCTTCTTTACTCTTCTCAGATTTGGTCTCTTTGAGTTTTCAGAACACATTTAAATGCAGCAGTTTTTTTGTCCAGGAGTTCAGTTATGCATTAATATAATTCTTACTCTGTCTAAAGCACTTCCTCTAACCGTGTCAGCAGACCCAGGAGTCTGTGCAGAAATACTCCTCGTGTTGTCTGTTTTATGTATATGGACAGCAGGCAGGTAACCCTCTGAGGCACACTTCTATATATTTGGCTGAATTTAGTTCATTTGCACAGCGGCATTCAGATGAGACGTTTAATTAAATGACAGGAAATGAGATGTTTTTAAGACTCAATCTCTGGTTTCAGATTCTCAGATCTAAATGTTTGCAGCTCTCCTTTACTCTTCTCAGTTTCACACTCTTTGAGTTTTCAGAGAACATTTAAATGCAGCCGTTCTTTTTCACTGGATGACAGAAATAACAGTTGTGCATGTAAATTTAATGGTTCTGCTTTTTGTTTCTGGATCTTTTTCTGCAGCTCTATGTTCTGTGTTTTCTCTCACAGTTTGAGCAGAAATACTTCTTTATTTTCTCAGTTTTATATATTTGAAAGCACTGACTCATCAAACAGCAGTCAGATAATCCACTGATGCACATATTTTATATGTGTCTGAATTGAGTTCCTTTGTACATCTAACTTCAGATTAAACGTTGAATTAAGGGACAGGAGATGAGATGTTTTCAAGACAAACTCTCTGGTTTCAGATTCTTCTTGACTCAGATTAAAATGTAGATGCACTTTTACTGATGGAATGACTTTTAAAGAGAGCAAACCGAGGAAGAAAGCCCTGTTTCTGCAGGTCCTGCAGGTTGAAACGCGCTGATGTTAAACAGGTGTGTGAAACGTGTTTCTCATCAGCTGGTTAACCTGCAGACTTCAGGTTTACACTCCGAAAGAAGTCTTGTTAAATGAGATTTATAACTCTGCAAATTAAACCGGAGCTCTTTTCGGTCTCCGTGTTCCTGAGCAGCTGGAGAACAGCTCACATCTGCACAGACTCAAACCCGAGGCTCGAGCTCCTGCATCGATTCCTCGGAAAGGCTTCAGATTTCACCTGAGCTCACCTGCGATCCGGCCAATCAGAGACCGAGTGAGACACCTGATTACCGTCCGATTCAACCGGAATTACACTGGAGTTTTGAGAGTCATTGTGAGCTTTAAAAATACCTGTTGTTAAATTTAAAACGTGTTGTAATTATGGGGTTTTCTACTTCAAATTTCCGCTTTTAAATTCATATTTCTATAATTTTAAGACGTTTTTAAAGCTTTAATATCTGAGATTTTATTCACCAGAAAGTGGAACTCACTGGGTTCAGACTGTAGTATATTTTAGCTTGCGTGTGAGAAGCTGCACGTGCCTTTTAATTAAATCTGTAATTACAATTAGATTTATTTCCTCTTTAAAATGTTATTAAAATCACCTTTTTAAATTCTTCCACCCCCTGAGAATACAGAGCACCCGCTGTGTGTGTGAAGTAAATAGTCAGGTATTAATTGTAATTAACTGTCTGTTAGATGCTCCGTTAAACGGTCCTAAAGAAGCCCGGAGAACACACGCGTTTTTCGGCCGAGCTCCTCCCGCCGGGTCTCTGCCGCTGCCGCGTCAAAACCACCGCGCGCCAGGTTTTATTTAATGGATAAATCGGTGTTAACGTTAATTCAGTTTGACTTTCTGCTGTGTAAATGTTCGCAGGGAAGTGGGGGGTGGCTCCAGATTATCTGCGGGCAGCTAGAGGAGCCCGACCCGCCGGAGAGGGGAGTGGGAGGCGGAGAGCCGCGTCGGACCCTCCGCGCTGAAACCAGCCGCACGGATTTCACGGTGTGGTTCTTCCCGGGGTTTAGTTTGCTCTCTAATTTAGATTTACTTCCTCTGATTTTATAATTATTCTTTCACTTTTACATCAGTTTTAAGAGACAGATATTTTATACAGCACCTTTAAACACAGATCTATCCCATAATGTCCTTCTGACGCTATCTGTGAAGTTTGCGCTGAGCTTTAGTTATTCTTCAGTTTGATGGATTTCTCTAATCTAACGGAAGATGATTTTAACTCTGCTTTATGAGCAGTTTCTCCTGCAGGATGCACGCGCACACCGAGCCTCTCTCCCCGCGAGGAGAGGAAATGCAAAGTGTGTTTCCGGGATATTTGTACCTCTGTGCCGCTGTGTTGGCGTCCAGGATCCCGGCGCCCTGCATCCAGGATCGGACAGGGGTCATGCCGGTGGGGAGCGGCTCCTCCTTCATGGTCAGGGCCCCCCGGGGGAGGCTGTCCTGGATGGAGAACATCAAAAACCTTCTGGGAGTCTTCAGCAGAAACCAGAAGAAAGAAGAAGAAGAAGAGAAGAAGAAGAGTAATCCTCCCTGCTGTACCAGACACTCAAAAAGCCAAAAGGACCACCTGGATTAAGGTGGAGAAAGCGATGCAGAAAGGAGGAGGAGGCGGAGGAAGAGGAGGGGAGGAGGACTCCCAAAGTACCGGGTCCTGATCCAAAGAAGAGCCCGGGATCCCTGTGGGTTTCTCCGGGTGGTTTTAGATCCCAGTGTTCAGAGCAGTCCTTTAAAGCTGGAGTGAGATGGGGAGAGAAGAGAGGGTCTCCAGAGGAAGGGAGGCGAGGAGCAGCCGGGATCCGGAGAGCCTGACGCCGGGAGAGGAGAGAGAGGAGAGCTGAGGAGGACTCCCAAAGTACCGGGTCCTGGTCCAAAAGAGAGCCGCTGGATCAGAGGCGAGCAGCCGAGGAGGAGGAATGAAAAGTGGGATAAAAAAAAACAAGGCAGCGCTTCAAAAAGGGAGTAAAATGAAATGATTAGCAAACAAGAGGGAGGGACGGGAGGCTGAACAGGGGGATTGGTGGGTAAGAGAAACCTCATCCCCCCCCTCCCTCCCCGGCTCTTTATGGCTCCCTCTGTCCCGGCGGAGAGCTCCTTCTCCCGGGGTCCGGAGCTCCAAGGCTCCCGGGGGACCAGGAGCAGAATACGGGGCGTGGTCATGTCCATATAAGGGCATGTCATTTGAATTTCAGGTCGCTCCTCCGGCGTGTGATTGGTGGAAACGGCCCGTTGCGTCATCGCTGTTCTCCAAATAAGGGTTTCCGCGTGTTGGGCTCAAAAAAACACGTAAAAAAATAAAAGTTTTGGGAGTGGATTAAAGTTAATGAGAGGAACAGAGATTCCTAAACATGTCAATAGACACAGGGACATGTGGAGTTTGACTTGGTGAGGAGTTTGGAGCCACAGAGATTTAAACCCTGCGATTTTACGCGGGAATCCGTCATTAAAACTTCCTTTTATCCAAAACCTCTCAGACTGATTTCACTGTGAAACTCGGAAATCTGTATTCCTTCCTTCCTTCACATTTCCTTCAGATTTAAGGGGGGGGGGGATTAACTGGTTTCATGTGGAATAATCTCCCCTGTCATCCCCGGCTGACTGACACAAGCGGCGCGTAAATTTGGCACCAATTTGTGCTTTTTCTGCACGGACATATGGCACTCTCTCTCTCTCTCCCTCTCTCTGTGTGTGTGTCTCTCTCTCTTTCTCACTCTCTCTCTCTCTCTCACACACACACACACACACACACACACACACGCGCGCGCGCTAATAAGCTGTGTTTTATTCCACACCCTGCTATAACACATGATGACAGAGGCCTCGCATCAGTATCACAATACCAGCAGCAATAATATCTGCGCGTGTCTCTGGTCTCTTGATGGGGTTTTTTGGGGGGAGGTTTTTTTTTTTGGCTTCTCCGCGAGTCATTTCTGTTCGTTTTCGCGGCAGAAACAGAATTCCTCTAATTAAGCACAAACTCCAGAGCAGCCTGATTAAATATTTATCCTGCTTTAGCCCTAACCCTTCCTCCAGGGACGCAGAAACGTCTGGAAAGCTGGAAAATATTTCAGTGCGGGGAGAGGAGAAGAAGAAGTCAATGAGGAGGAAGAGGAGGAGGAGGAGGAGGAAGAAACCAGACGGCAACAGG
The DNA here is from genome assembly GCF_036324505.1 of Eleginops maclovinus. Taxonomy (NCBI): domain Eukaryota; kingdom Metazoa; phylum Chordata; class Actinopteri; order Perciformes; family Eleginopidae; genus Eleginops; species Eleginops maclovinus. The sequence goes on from NC_086371.1 coordinate 618,504, forward strand.
CTGCAATTATTATTACACATATTATTAACACTTGTTATTTCAGAGGCTTCAGGTTAACACACACATTTACATCTCAAGGTTCAGAGTGGCATCCTTTAAACACTGAGGCCACTCTGACTCTCAGATGTTTGCTTTAAGTTTAAATAAATATAAATTAAATTTGAATATATTTTAATTCTTCAAATGTAATGCATAATTAAAATAGTAAAAATAATATACATTTTATTTCGTTGATCCTGATTCTTCCTCTTCATACGAAAACACAGTGGAGATATAAATAAAAGCCCTTACAATTCCCCTTAAGAAAACCCTTTTATATAAGACTTTACGGTGTGTGTGGTGCACCTTGAAACCCCTTAACAACATCTGGAGCCTCTCCTGAAAACCCTTATGAATACACTGGAAATCTGTAAAGGCGAAAATAACCTTAAGCTAGCCCTTAAAGGCTCCGTGGATTACTCCTCTGATCCCCTTAAAATCACCAGAATCTCCCTTAGAAAAACCCTTGAAAATCTCCTGGAACATCATTTAAAGCCGAGAGACCAGATGCATCAGAAAACATCTGGACTCCCTGAAAGCCTTTAAAACATTTAAAACACCTTAAATCTCCTCCCTGAAACCCTTAAGAAATTCATCGGACAGCTTAACAATTCTGTTGATGCAAAAACACATCTTAAACAATTATCAGAACTCCTTAAATCCACCGCAGGTCCCCGAAAACACCTTAAAATATCAGAACCCCTTAATTCTTCCCCTTAATTCTTGAAACCTCTTAAAGATTTATCAGAACACCTTAAATCGTCCCCTTAAATCATTAAAGAGTTATCACAACACCTTAAATCTTCCCCTTAAATCCTTAACGATGTGTAAGAATGCCTTAAATCTTCCTAACTACTAAATGTTTCAAATGTCCTGAAAAGGACCGTTTGACAGTGTTTGCAGGATGTGGGGAGGCTCCTGAAGAAGCTCTTTTCTAATATTCCTGGAGTAGGTCGGTTTGCACGCTTGTACTTGAATGAGTCTGGTTTATTTAATGTAGCTTCACTTTACATTTCAGCCTGTGTTGCGTGTCTGTGGGGTTATATCTATAACAAAAAGCAGCTCTACAGCTTTTCTTCAGGGGGATGTTTCCGGTTATTTGCTTCCTGTCGGTAATGTTCAACTTCCTTTAAATCTCTGCAAGGCTTCAGAGTATTGTTGGAAAATAAGCAAGATGCATTAAAACGCAGAGAGAAACAGCAGAGTACATGCTTCCTTTTAAAGACGAAATGTTCTAAAAATCAAACCTCAAAATTATCTTTAAATCTCAGAATTAAAAAGACATTTAAATGTAGTTTAAAATACATTACCATTGTGTGTGTGTGTGTGTGTGTGTGTGTGTGTGTGTGTGTGTGTGTGTGTGCGTGTGCGTGTGCGTGCGTGTGTGTGTGTGTGCTTCTCTGTGTGACTCTTTGTTCTGCAGACTCATGGCGCCCCCCTGTGGACTCAGCCGGTACTGCAGCCCTCTGACTGCTCATGATGTTTCATCTTTTTACATTTTTATACAAGTTTGTCAAACCTCACCTGTCCACCATGGCCTTTGACCCCTAACCCCTAACTCCTACTGCTGTTTATTTACTTTACTTTGTTGTTTGCCCTACTTTGTGTGTTTGTTTTGTTGTCTGTCCGTACCTCATGTAAAGCAGCCCTTGAAATAATAATAATTTGTATTAGTAAAAAGCAGGACTAAGTAATCTGTAATCATGTAAAGTAGAATAAGGTCAAACTGAATGTAAAGCTGTTCATTAGAGTATCAAATATATCTTCATTACATGTAAGTGTGTGAAAGTAACTGACGGTGCATAATGCAGAGTATTTTAGAGAAGCTAAAGGGCGCCACCTAGTGGAGGGAACTGCACATTACAGACCGAGTCAATTACATCTGCAACTGGAAATCCAAATATGTTCTTTATATTTTAATAATGTAGTCACAAATTACCCCTTTACTAACATTCATCTAAGAACTATGGAAATGGAAAATGAGAACCACTTCAACATGGAAAGTCAGCAGCTTTCAACACAAGGCCATTCAAAGTGCTCTGCAAACATTAATGCATTAAGAGCATTGAGAAATAGAGCAGCAGAAACACATTGCATTTAGCTGAGGCTTTTATCCAAAGCGACCTTCAATAAGTGCAAAAACACAGAGAGTCAAACTCCGATCGAAAAGGAAGGGTCAGATATATTCACTCCAACAATCATACCCTGTGAGAGCTGGAGGGTTAGATACCAGGCCTAAGATCGGTCTATAAAGTACCATTTTTCATGATAAAATGGCATTAGAATACAAAATCAAAACACGCTGATATAGAGGAACACAGGTTTAACATACATTCAAAGGTTTCATTGGTCATATGCACAGCAGAGACAGCGTTTATGTTGGCTCCTCCAACAACTCAACACAGTGCAATAGATCAATAATAAAGGGACAGTGCAGCGTGAGATACGAAGAGTCATAAAGCCTGGATTTAAAAGTACCTGCAGGTTTCTGGGAGTTTGTTCCAGATGTTTGGAGCATGATGACGGAACTGATCCAGGTTTAGTTCTGACTCTGGGGACAGAAAGACGACCAGAAGACCTGAAGGTTCTGGATGGTTCTAGCAGCAGATCAGAGAGGTATTTTATCAAGTTACCATATTCATAGCTAGTGAAGGTTTAAGGATTGAAACTCTTTCAGCAGGGGGTCCAAACTGAGGGCCACATACGGAAAACTATACGAAGACGAGAGGTTTATTGCATCATAAGTTAAATTATAAGGTAGAAAATCAATCAGCTGTAGGTAAAGTATTCCTGGATATGCTTTAAGAAACATCTCAGCTCTCCACAGGGTTAATGTATTCTGTTGGCAGCTAATTCCTTAAAACAGGAGCTTCATATTGATGATGATACGCGGAAATATGAAGGGTCTATTTCCAGCTATATTTTCATATTTAGGAAGTACAATATAAGACAAGCACAGGTTTGAGGTGTGGACACATGTTTGTTCCACAAAGCATCATTTAAATATACTCTATTAAATCACTAAGCAGTCCAAGGGAAACACCTACAGTGCTGGGCAACGATCAACGTTTTTGAATGCATGATTTTCTGCAATTAATTACACTTTCATAACTCACTGTATTTTATTCTGCTATATGAACAAACGTGCAATAACATTTGGTTTGCAAACACTTTAAAGAAGGTGCTTTTACCAGCAGTATTCCCTCTGCACAGCAGCAGGTGAAAGACTACATTTGGACTTGGACTTGGACTTGCCCCTTTTGACTCGAAAAGACTTGCTACTTTCCCCAAACCCAAAGATTAAAAAGTATGTTGACATGGACCGCGCTGTGTGTGTGTGTGTGTGTGTGTGTGTGTGTGTGTGTGTGTGTGTGTGTGTGTGTGTGTGTGTGTGCGTGCGTGCGTGCGTGCGTGCGTGCGTGCGTGTGGCATGACATCCAATCAAATGAGATCCACGTTGTTTTGATCGGACAGCAACCAACCAAAGAGGCGGAACAGACTATAAGGCGCCAAGCAGGCAGCAATGAAACCACGGGTAGTTTGTTTGGATTTAAAAACTTTGAGGTGGTCAACAGAAAAAGACCTGCAGTCTGTAAAACATGGGGACGAAGGTAACAGACGGAGAAGTTGCACAAAGAACGGTAAGTTTTGAATGAAAGCCAACACTAGCTTATCGGCTAACTGCTAGCTAGCTGCATATCAGTGAGACTAACAACACGCTGAGCGGTATCTCCTGTGGGTTCAGTAATGGATGGGTTCACTATTCTGCACTCTGAGCCCCTTTCTGGGTCGTCTTGGATGAAATAGAAATGTTGACGATGGGTCCAGTCTCCAGCTTTTGGCTAATTTGGAATCCCCCCTGCTTCAGAATGGTTGGCTACAGGCATTCATAACGTTGTCCTTAAAACAACCTTAAACTTTGGTTTTCAAGGATGAGCAACTCCCCGAGAGGTAAGCGGTGTTCGTGGGTGTTAAGAAATATGTGCTGTTGTGGAACTAGCTATGTTCCCAGATACCTCACTGAGTAGGCTACTAACTTACAAAAGGGCAAATTAAACAAACAGAAACTGAGTTTCGCTAAGACACTGGTTCTGGAGCATCAGCACTAACAGTGAGCACTCGGTGAGTTGCACATCTTCGAAAAGGAACCTTTAAGGTGGATTTAAGGACCGCTTTATGAATGCCCGTACATGAAGCATGGGGGACCAGTCGTTAACATGTCGGTGTCAAACACACTATTTCATCCTAGACAAACCAGAAATGGGGCTCAAAGTGCAAAATAGTGAACTTATCCATACTCATATTGTAAAGGATAGGTTAGGAGTTTTTGAAGCGGGATTGTATGAACTTAGCAGCTAGTCAGTGGATCATACAGGTAGACTGCTGCCAGCACTAAAACTAAAGCAAGCCTAATCAAATCAAGGTCACTTTAATGTACTTTATATATAAATATGTGTACCATTTGAGCTTGCTGCCAGACGATTTTTTCCGATAGGAAAACTAAGTATATCTCACTCTCTCCAGCACACCAGATTCCATTGACAAAAATGGCTATTTTGCTTTGCAGCACAAAGGAGTTGCTAGTCTACTGCTGCCTCATTCAGGTCGTTTATGCAATTTAGGTAAATCACAACAAAGCTGAACTATTAACGAAGACATAGAATAGCACAATTAAACTGAATCATTGAGCCAGCAGTAGACCAGCCATTTCTGTGTGATGCAGGTCAAATTGGTGTTTTTGCCAATGGAATCAGGTGTGCTGGAGAGGGTGAATTAACAAGCATGCTTCAGTTTCCTGTCGGAAAGGGCTGCTTGATGGCAAGGTAAAGCAGGAACAATATAAATTAATATAGTAAGTGTACACTGAAAATGGAAATGTGTTTTATCAATGTAATGTTAAAACAAACACAATCTTACAGTATACAATTCATTCATAATAATACAGCCATAAATATGAACACAATGTTAGCGTTGATATATGAGTCAGATGCAGTTATGTGTGGCTATAAGGGACTTTCTGACATCTGTTTATATGCTTACCTGTTACAGATTTGAAGAATACCAGATGAGTAGAAGCATCACAGATGAACCACAACAGCCTTCAATCTCACAGTGCTTGGACAGTGGTGAAGCGCATTACAGCATGAGTCACCCACAGCAGAAGGCTATCAGTAACGCAATACTGTGCGACCTGATTATTGATTGCAACCTTCCCCTGTCTATTGTGGAACACAAGAGCTTTCTGCACTTTCTGACAGTAATTGACAGTAAGTACAGCCCAGTGTGTCGCAGAACGTTGACATCAAAGACAGAGAGCCTCGCTGGGGAGAGACGTTCAAGATTCAAAACTCAACTGAGCAACACTGAGCATGTTTCAGTCACTGGACATTTGGTCTGACCGAAAGATGAGGGGATTCCTTGGTGTCACTGTCCACTGGATAGTAGGCCTGTTCGATTAATCGGTTTTAAATCGTAATCGCGATTATTGAGTAAGGACGATGTTAAAAACGAGGTTTCACTTTAACTAGGGTAATTACGGTACAGCCCCGTTCATGTATCTGGGCGGCGTTGGATTTCGTAGTCAAAAAGAAGAGCAGGTCCGTTGTGTGGAAGTGATACGGCTTCGGCGCTTCGGATGAAGAGCAAAATACTCCGCGTTGTAAAGTCTGTCTTAAGTCCGTGGCAGCTAAAGACCACAGCACGACTAACTTATTTCAACACCTCCAGAAAAACCATGCACCGGAATGGCAGCAGTGTGTTGCAGCGCGGACCGCACAACAGAACGCGGATGCGGCTAAAACACCACCACCAACTCCGAAGCAAGTAACTGCCGGTTTCGTTTTCACGTGTTGTACCATACGACAAGACCGAAAGGAGGTGGAGAAATATTAAGGATGCAGTCGCGTTTCACATCGCAACAGACGTGGCCCCGATATACACCGTCGAAAAGTCTGGCTTCAACCTTTGCTTCATGTGCTGGACCCCCGCTACAAGAAGTTGTCTTGCCCCGTCTGTACAACACTACTCGTGCGAAAGTGAAAAAACAGCCATTTCTTTTGTCATTTCACAAAAAAATCGTAATCGGAAATCGAACAGCCCTACTGGATAGAGAAAGAGACAGCTGAAGAGAGGATGCAGCTAAAGACAAATCTGTTGGCCTGCAGTCGCTTCAAAGGCTCACACACAGCTGAACGAATCTGTGACCAGTTTGAGTCAATATGCGATGAATACATCATCAGAGATAAATTGGACTACATTATTAGTGACAATGCTGCTAACATGCGAAAGGCCTTCACTGTGTGCTTCCCCAGTGAACAAGAGGATGATGACGGAGATCATCTTGATGACCCTGATCTCTGGTGTGACTTAACCCTGGAAGAGCAGCAAACGGTAGATGCTGCTACGGCAAAGAAACAGCGCCTGCAGTGTTTTGCGCATACTCTCCAGCTGGTGGTGGGAGACGGTTTGAAAGAAACAAAAGTGGCATGTCCTTCTCTTTCCAAGTTATCAATACTTAGCTCATTGCTGCACACAAGCACAGCATTCAAAGATGTGTTTGATAGTGAATTTTGGGAACAGAAAGGCATTCCTGGTGCAGTCAACACAAGATGGAACTCAACACTGAGGCAAGTAAAGGCAGTTCTCCAGTGTGATCATCTAAAGCTCTGTGCCATTCTAGAAAAGGCTGGGCATAAGAAGTTGTCATTCACACCACGAGAGTGGAATCTGCTGACGGAGTTGGTGGAGATCTTGAAGCCGTTTGGAGAAGCAACTGATTTGACACAGGGAGAGAAGGTCGTCACAATCAGTGCAGTTGTTCCATCCGTCTTGCCCCTCAATCATCACCTAGAGAAGCTGAAGCCTCAAGTTGGTTTCCTGAGCGGCCTGGTCGGAAGTCTCCAGGCATCCCTGAGCAAAAGATTTCTTGGGATCTTCATTAATGTGAAAATGGCCGGGACTCAAGATGGGATCACTGCCCCCTTTTCAGACCCAGTCTACCTCAAAGCAGCCGCCTTGGATCCAGCCTTTTCTCTGCTGTGGGTGGAGCACCATGTACTGGTCAATCGTGACATCAAGGCAGCCATCCTGGCCTCCTCTTCCTCTTCAAGGATCTGAAGCTTCTTAAACTGCTCCTTAATCTGCAGCTCTGTGTGTCGGGCCTGGGCCTCCATGTGTCCTGCTGTCTGATCAAACTTCACTTTAACTTCTTCAAAGAGCTTCAGTTTCTCCTGTAAGGGCTGCAGAGACTTCTGGAGCTCCTCTTTGAGATCCTGAGCAGCTTCATCCACGGGTCTGATTCTGTGGTTGGTGTGTGTTTTAGAATCTCTGCAGACGACACACACTGGCTGCTGATGGTCCAGACAGAAGAGCCTGAGTCTCTCAGAGTGCAGACTGCAGAGAGCCTCTGGAGACCTCTGACCTCTCTCCTGCAGGAAGGTCTCACACAGGTTCTTCAGCACCAGGTTTGAAGGAGGCTCTGACTTTGAAAATTGTCTCATGCAAAGTGGACACTCTCGTAATGGTTTCTGTCTCCACCAGCCCTGCAGACAGTCTCCACAGAAGCTGTGGCTGCAGGACAGGACGACAGGATCTCTGAAGACTCCATGGCAGACAGAGCAGCAGACATCTTCCTCTAATCTGGAAGCCATTTATTCTGTAAGTGAAGCAGAACACACAGCAGCAGCCGCTCCCTGTTCCTCAGAGTTACTTTCTCTTTCCTCCAGTTAAACTCTCCGTGTCGAGTGTCAGCAGCAGCAGCTGTGTGTGTGTGTGTGTGTGTGTGTGTGTGTGTGTGTGTGTGTGTGCGTGCGTGCAGCACCAAAGTTGTCGTTCTGTAATCCTGGCACAGATGCACAACTCCACACACACTTTCACTGGAAGGACTTTTCCATTTAGAAGCAGATGATCTTCAGTAACAGCGGAGGTCTTGTGCTGATGACCCCACAAAACAGAGAACAACGTACAAACGGAATCATTCCTCAAATAAAAACATCCTTCGCTGTCCTTCCAGACAAACAAACAAGACTATGTTTGCCGTAATTGTACCGAGAATGCAACCGGAGGTGTGAAACCTGGAGGATTGCAGCAGATTGTGATCACCAAAAACATGTGGCAGTTCTGCTAACTATATCATGGTCACAAGATAAGTCTTTATAACATATCAACCAGAGTCAGTAGGGGAAGACAAACCTCACAAATGAACAACAATGTCCTGACAAAACCCTCCCTGCCTGGTATCTACAGATGACACCCTTTCTCTTAGCTTCCAAAGGACAGTGCTCGAATGTCACTACTTCCCCCCGTAGTCAGGAAGGACTAGGTCTGTAACAGGTCTGAGGAAGAGCACCATCTTCTCTGGAGATCTGGAGGCCATTAACTCCTCTTGGTTTGAGAGTCTTTCACGAGAACGATAGGTCCAACTTCGATGTTGGGCTTGCTTGTGTGCCACACACTCCGTGGCTGCTATTGAACCGGCGCCAGTGCCGCTTACCAACATCTTTGGTGTCGAATTCCCCCAGAGGAGCTGGGAAGGTACCTATCTTCTGTGTGAGGAGGGTAGCAGGGGTAAGCACCAGAGGCTCTCTGCAGTCTGCACTCTGAGAGACTCAGGCTCTTCTGTCTGGACCATCAGCAGCCAGTGTGTCTCGTCTGCAGAGATTCTAAAACACACACCAACCACAGAGTTGAAAAAGCAGGGACCCTAATTTGCTCTACAGATCTACATCTCTGTAGCTCGGCATCTCTACAGCTTTACAGATCTACTTCTCTACAGATCTGCAGCTCTACATTTCTGCAGCTCTGCATCTCCACAGATCTACATCTTTACTTCTCTACATTTCTACAGCTCTGCATCTCTGTAGCTCTACATCTCTACAGCTCTACATTTCTGCAGATTTGCATCTTGACAGCTCTGCATCTGTACATTTCTGTAACCCTGCATCTCTACAGCTCTACATTTCTGTAGCTCTGCATCTGTACATTTCTGCAGATTTGCATCTCTACTTCTCTACATCTCTGTAGCTCTGCATCTGTACATTTCTGTAGCTCTGCATCTCTACTTCTCTACATCTCTGTAGCTCTGCATCTCTACCGCTCTACTTCTCTGCCTCTGTGGCAGGTGGAGGTGTTGCAGTTTGTTGCTGGTTTAGTTGGGTGGAAGTCTGGAAGTGCTGTGGGCGTGGATGAGGGGTTTCAGCAGCAGGTAAACAGCGAGGGTTGGAGGCGGGCGATATTCTTGAGGTGGTAAAAAGCAGTTATAGTTTAAGGATGAGGGTGGAGTGGGTGTGATGGTTTTGGAGGGGAGAGAGGGTTGAGTGTTTCCTCATAAGCTCTCCTGATAAAATCCTACTCGTCTGCGTGTGCATTTGAAATAAAGTCAGTGACTTGGCCCACTTCTCAGTACAAGCTGTGGATCGTAATGACGGCTTTGCACGTTCTTCAATAATGAGACACACCCCTAAACACAAGAAAATAAAACCAGCACGCGAGAGAAAGTCTGCAATTTGTTCAACTTTATTGAGAAAGACCCCGTGACAGAGCTATGAGTTGATCCGTCAGCTGTTGAGAGCTTTGAGTTTCATCTTCAGTGCAAAAAGAGGAGAACAGTGTCGGATGAACTTACGACTCTCTCGTCTAAAAATAACGACAAAAACAGAAAAAAGAAAAAAAAAAAAAAGCTGTTCTTTATTTTTTTATCTCAGCAGCACATGAACCAATCACTGACATGCATTAAATGATCCTTTTCTCTCTCCAGGTCCGCTCTGCTCGGTGTGTTTTGATTCTTGCAGTTGGCACAGTCACAGCTCACAGTACTCAGCCCGTCGCCTGCTTCATTTATTTTACTTTATTTTGAAAAGCAGACGAAAAAAATTGAATAAAATCAAGAGTTTTAAAAGCAATTTTAGGTTAAAAAAAGAAAAGAGATAATGAACAAATTGCTGTTATTGGCTGATGAGAGGGAGGGGGCGTGGCCACATGAGAAAACCCAAAAAGTGTATTCCAGCAGTGAGAGGAAGAGGAAGGGGAGGAGGAGGAGCAGGGGGGGAGAGAAGAGGAAGGAGAAGAAGAAGGTCACATGGCGTATTTCTGAGTCCAGTCCTGAGCCGTCTTGTTGTACCTGCAGGGGAGAAAGGTGCCGGTCAGATCAGCTGTTACCGGGTAGATTAGGGACGATGCCATGCCTGCAAACACAACACACGGAGCGCTGTCTGGTTCATCTAAATTGTGGCAATTTTTTACTAAAAATGCCCTAAAAGTGCGGGCAGGTTCAACCTCAGAAGCTGCCAAAATAAAACTGAAACACTGAAAGATCAAAATGTTCTGTTAAGTTGACCAACAATGATTTTACAAATACACAAAGATACTAACTCATAAATAATAAGTGACATTTATACATTTGTTTTGGAATAACAGCCCCCTTTATTTACGATATAATGAATAAAGAAATAAATTATTAAATTAATGCATGAATATTAATATATTCATTTTTAAGAATGAATGATAAAGTAAAGAAATGATAAATAATTAAAGAAAAGAAAAGTAAATAAATATAAGAATTAATACAAAAGGTAAAAAACAATGTATTCATTAAAAAGGATTTATTTTGGCAGCTTTGATCCTCCACTCTATAAATAACGGTTAAACTTATTACAACATAAATAAATACACGTTCACCACAAACTCGTTTTCCAGGGGAAGATTTAAACCAACAAAGATGAAGTAATAATTATAATATTTTTGAAGATGAAATCTGAACTGTTTTTGCCTCTAAAGAATTGTTTAGTTCTGTTTTTGTGTTGTCAATAAAGAAGAGAGGCAACAAAGAGCTTGCACTGTGACTTCAGCCGGTATCTAAAGGAAGGATTTTAATTCTAAGTATTTTAGGAACATTTTAGTAATTCAAGTAGAGGATTCAAAAACGTTTTCCATCCCTGCACATCTTATTTCTAATTTAAAGAATGAATGCATGATTGTGTTTAACATATTTGAAATAAACCTATCTTTATGTTTTACATGCAGGTAAAAAGAGATCCATTCATTCAAAAGAGGCAGAGGCATTTATATCATCAGGTCCTTTTCCTCAGAGCCACAGGTTCCTCTCAGAGAGTCAACATCCAGAACCAAATGTTTGCCGACTAAACGTCAGAGATAAAGTCTTTAAAGAGTTCCCGATAAAGGGATGGTTTCTCTGTTTGTTAGGGGAGTTGTTTGTATTGCTCTGGAGATATTTAAGACGCCTAAACAAGTGTAAATAAAGACTACAGTGAGCATAGTGCTGCTGCAGACCCAGGAGGTTCCCCAGCCAGGCAGCGATGATCCAGAAACTCCTGAATGTTGGGGCTGCAGAGTCTTCTAAATATAACCTCTATGGTGTGTAAAATGCGTCTCGTTCTCTGAGCTGTAGGGGATACACTGACTTCGGGCCTCTACATCCTTCAAAAACACCCCCTAAAACTCCACCAGTTCCCGTGTTAACTCTGATGTGCGGTTCTTGGCGTCCCTGAGAGGCTCCTGTGACGTGCAGGAGAGAAATGAACGTCTGAAACACGAAAAGCTGAGCCGCTCAGACTCTGTTCCCCGAGCCATGCTTTGCATCAAAACGTGCTTCAAGTCCAAAATCCAGCGTGGGAGTTTTCAGCGCTTACCCTCACAGCATGGCATACTTGTCTGTCCACTCCCTGGCTAGTCTGTTATACCTGAGACAGACACTGGCGTTAAAAAGAAAGGACGCTTCTCTACGGTTTACTGAGCTCCTCCTTTACGGAAGGTCTGGGTTTCAAGTGACGGCGTGTTGTACAAAAAAGAACCTCAGAATCTCCCTGACTATGTTGGTAAATGAAAGAGATATCTTTTACATGAAAGAAGAAATGTAGGAAAAAGAAAGTGGAATATCCTGACATTGAAGCGGGTAATCAAACAGGAAATCTGGTTTATTCTGAGATTTAAAAAGGGAACATTTTCCACCCAAAAAAAAAAGTCTAGAAATTCACAAATGAACGAGAAAACTGGAAAATAAACCCTGAGTTTAAGTCTGATTTATTGTTTCTGTTATTAAAAAGAAATGTACAATAATCTCAAAGGGTCTCTTTTCAACTCTGTTAGTTTGTATTGTGTATTTAATAATGAACTCACTTTACAGGGTCTGTTTTGTAGATGCGGGCGATCTCTGGCACTAGCGGGTCGTCAGGGTTCGGGTCACATAACAGAGAACAAATGGACAAAAGGACTGTGGAGAGAAACACATGTTCATCCATAAACAACAGATCTATTATTATATCAATGACAAAACTGCAGTAAAATATCACACTGCAATCACAACTGCAATAGTTCAAACTAAATACACTAAACCCGTCAGAGGAAATGAGATGTCTTCTTCATTTCATTCAGAATAATTCTCTGGATGAAAACAGACTACAAACAATAACGAATCATTTCAAAATAATGTCAACTAATCATCTTATAGTGGCCAATACGGGCCGGCTGATGACCGCCTGGACGGCCACTGCAGTCAGCTTGCACACACATGAATGCATTGGTAATGTCAACTTTGTTATTTCAGTTAATACCTTATACAACACGTTATACAACACGTGTATCCTGAGCCCAATACAGATTTAAATAACACAAATGCAGCCAGATTTCACAAAGTCTGCATGAAACAGAGCAGTATGTAGTAATGCCTCCATGCTCTGATGTTCAGAAAGCTGCTTATTCCTGTGGTCGTCCTGTGCTGACGGGGGTCTGTCCTAACCAGCTAACATCAAAACACAAGCTGCTTGTTCTCGAGGAACAAGCCATTAGGATTTTCCCTTACTGTTGACTTTTTCACAAAGTCCAACTTTTTATTAGAATTCAGACTTTTTTCCGCAGAAGTCATCATCTGCTCAAAACGATGACTTCATTGAATTATCTTTTTTCATAACACACACTCTTTCCTTGTTTCTCAAAGTGTTGACTTTTATTACAATTCATATTTTTACTAAATTATGAATTATCTCAGAAATAGGTCACCTCTGACTGTGGGCGTGCCACCTGAAACCAGAACGCAGGTTTCCCCGTAGAATGTTAAAGTGATGTCTGGGCAGACGGCAGAGCTTTGTTTTTACGGAGCTCTGACGTCACGGTGTTGGTTACGTCGCGTCATGTTCTCCAGAGAATTGATCTGATTTAGTTTTTACAGAATCACCTCAGATTAGATCTTTCTAGAGCATAACCCTGATAAGAGGATGAACTGCCCCCTGAAGAACACTGCATTCCTTTCAGATTCAAATAAAGAACAATCCACACCTGGTGACAGACTCACCTTTAGAGATAGTTAATGCAGGAGACCACTGTGATCTCAATATATCCAGGCAGATGCTGCCGTTACTGTTAATATTTGGGTGATAAATTCTTGTTGTGAAGGCGACCTGAAAGAGAAACACACCCAAAATCACAATCAGAGAACTTCAACTCAAACGATGTAGCAGAGAGTTCTCTGCCTGCTCGTTGCAAAATGTACGACGCAAATGTTTGTCTTAACAAGGAAAACACTTTCTGAGATTAAAGGGGTACATTTACTATAAACCCACTTAGATATTCTGAGATTAAAGGGGTACATTTACTATAAACCCACTTAGATATTCTGAGATTAAAGGGGTACATTTACTATAAACCCACTTAGATATTCTGAGATTAAAGGGGTACATTTACTATAAACCCACTTAGATATTCTGAGATTAAAGGGGTACATTTACTATAAACCCACTTAGATATCCTGAGATTAAAGGGGTACATTTACTATAAACCCACTTAGATATTCTGAGATGAAAGGGGTACATTTACTATAAACCCACTTAGATATTCTGAGATTAAAGGGGTACATTTACTATAAACCCACTTAGATATTCTGAGATTAAAGGGGTACATTTACTATAAACCCACTTAGATATTCTGAGATTAAAGGGGTACATTTACTATAAACCCACTTAGATATTCTGAGATTAAAGGGGTACATTTACTATAAACCCACTTAGATATTCTGAGATTAAAGGGGTACATTTACTATAAACCCACTTAGATATTCTGAGATTAAAGGGGTACATTTACTATAAACCCACTTAGATATTCTGAGATTAAAGGGGTACATTTACTATAAACCCACTTAGATATTCTGAGATTAAAGGGGTACATTTACTATAATCCCACTTAGATATTCTGAGATTAAAGGGGTACATTTACTATAATCCCACTTAGATATTCTGAGATTAAAGGGGTACATTTACTATAAACCCCCTTAGATATTCTGAGATTAAAGGGAGTACATTTACTATAAACCCACTTAGATATTCTGAGATTAAAGGGGTACATTTACTATAAACCCCCTTAGATATTCTGAGATTAAAGGGGTACATTTACTATAAACCCACTTAGATATTCTGAGATTAAAGGGGTACATTTACTATAAACCCACTTAGATATTCTGAGATTAAAGGGGTACATTTACTATAAACCCCCTTAGATATTCTGAGATTAAAGGAGTACATTTACTATAAACCCACTTAGATATTCTGAGATTAAAGGGGTACATTTACTATAAACCCCCTTAGATATTCTGAGATTAAAGGGGTACATTTACTATAAACCCACTTAGATATTCTGAGATTAAAGGGGTACATTTACTATAAACCCACTTAGATATTCTGAGATTAAAGGGGTACATTTACTATAAACCCACTTAGATATTCTGAGATTAAAGGAGTACATTTACTATAAACCCCCTTAGATATTCTGAGATTAAAGGAGTACATTTACTATAAACCCACTTAGATATTCTGAGATTAAAGGGGTACATTTACTATAAACCCACTTAGATATTCTGAGATTAAAGGGGTACATTTACTATAAACCCACTTAGATATTCTGAGATTAAAGGGGTACATTTACTATAAACCCACTTAGATATTCTGAGATTAAAGGGGTACATTTACTATAAACCCACTTAGATATTCTGAGATTAAAGGGGTACATTTACTATAAACCCACTTAGATATTCTGAGATTAAAGGGGTACATTTACTATAAACCCACTTAGATATTCTGAGATTAAAGGGGTACATTTACTATAAACCCACTTAGATATTCTGAGATTAAAGGGGTACATTTACTATAAACCCACTTAGATATTCTGAGATTAAAGGAGTACATTTACTATAAACCCCCTTAGATATTCTGAGATTAAAGGAGTACATTTACTATAAACCCACTTAGATATTCTGAGATTAAAGGGGTACATTTACTATAAACCCCCTTAGATATTCTGAGATTAAAGGAGTACATTTACTATAAACCCACTTAGATATTCTGAGATTAAAGGGGTACATTTACTATAAACCCCCTTAGATATTCTGAGATTAAAGGAGTACATTTACTATAAACCCCCTTAGATATTCTGAGATTAAAGGAGTACATTTACTATAAACCCCCTTAGATATTCTGAGATTAAAGGAGTACATTTACTATAAACCCCCTTAGATATTCTGAGATTAAAGGAGTACATTTACTATAAACCCACTTAGATATTCTGAGATTAAAGGAGTACATTTACTATAAACCCCTTAGATATTCTGAGATTAAAGGAGTACATTTACTATAAACCCACTTAGATATTCTGAGATTAAAGGGGTACATTTACTATAAACCCACTTAGATATTCTGAGATTAAAGGGGTACATTTACTATAAACCCACTTAGATATTCTGAGATTAAAGGGGTACATTTACTATAAACCCATTTAGATATTCTGAGATTAAAGGGGTACATTTACTATAAACCCCCTTAGATATTCTGAGATTAAAGGGTACATTTACTATAAACCCATTTAGATATTCTGAGATTAAAGGGGTACATTTACTATAAACCCACTTAGATATTCTGAGATTAAAGGGGTACATTTACTATAAACCCACTTAGATATTCTGAGATTAAAGGGGTACATTTACTATAAACCCATTTAGATATTCTGAGATTAAAGGGGTACATTTACTATAAACCCATTTAGATATTCTGAGATTAAAGGGGTACATTTACTATAAACCCCCTTAGATATTCTGAGATTAAAGGGTACATTTACTATAAACCCACTTAGATATTCTGAGATTAAAGGGGTACATTTACTATAAACCCATTTAGATATTCTGAGATTAAAGGGGTACATTTACTATAAACCCACTTAGATATTCTGAGATTAAAGGGGTACATTTACTATAAACCCACTTAGATATTCTGAGATTAAAGGGGTACATTTACTATAAACCCATTTAGATATTCTGAGATTAAAGGAGTACATTTACTATAAACCCACTTAGATATTCTGAGATTAAAGGGGTACATTTACTATAAACCCACTTAGATATTCTGAGATTAAAGGGGTACATTTACTATAAACCCCCTTAGATATTCTGAGATTAAAGGGTACATTTACTATAAACCCACTTAGATATTCTGAGATTAAAGGGGTACATTTACTATAAACCCACTTAGATATTCTGAGATTAAAGGGGTACATTTACTATAATCCCACTTAGATATTCTGAGATTAAAGGGGTACATTTACTATAATCCCACTTAGATATTCTGAGATTAAAGGGGTACATTTACTATAAACCCACTTAGATATTCTGAGATTAAAGGGGTACATTTACTATAAACCCACTTAGATATTCTGAGATTAAAGGAGTACATTTACTATAAACCCCCTTAGATATTCTGAGATTAAAGGGTACATTTACTATAAACCCACTTAGATATTCTGAGATTAAAGGGGTACATTTACTATAAACCCACTTAGATATTCTGAGATTAAAGGGGTACATTTACTATAAACCCACTTAGATATTCTGAGATTAAAGGGGTACATTTACTATAAACCCACTTAGATATTCTGAGATTAAAGGGGTACATTTACTATAAACCCACTTAGATATTCTGAGATTAAAGGGGTACATTTACTATAAACCCATTTAGATATTCTGAGATTAAAGGGGTACATTTACTATAAACCCACTTAGATATTCTGAGATTAAAGGGGTACATTTACTATAAACCCACTTAGATATTCTGAGATTAAAGGGGTACATTTACTATAAACCCACTTAGATATTCTGAGATTAAAGGGGTACATTTACTATAAACCCACTTAGATATTCTGAGATTAAAGGGGTACATTTACTATAAACCCACTTAGATATTCTGAGATTAAAGGGTACATTTACTATAAACCCACTTAGATATTCTGAGATTAAAGGAGTACATTTACTATAATCCCATTTAGATATTCTGAGATTAAAGGGGTACATTTACTATAAACCCACTTAGATATTCTGAGATTAAAGGGTACATTTACTATAAACCCACTTAGATATTCTGAGATTAAAGGGGTACATTTACTATAAACCCCCTTAGATATTCTGAGATTAAAGGGTACATTTACTATAAACCCACTTAGATATTCTGAGATTAAAGGGGTACATTTACTATAAACCCATTTAGATATTCTGAGATTAAAGGGGTACATTTACTATAAACCCCCTTAGATATTCTGAGATTAAAGGAGTACATTTACTATAAACCCACTTAGATATCCTGAGATTAAAGGGGTACATTTACTATAAACCCACTTAGATATTCTGAGATTTGTGAGAATCCTAGAATTGATGAGAGTAAAAACTAGAGGTTGAAGCTGACTGACCTTGGGGGGTTTGAAGGGATAATCTGTGGGGAAATGAATGGTCAGGAAAAATACTCCGCCCTGATAGGGACTGTCGGGCTGAAACACAGAGAGAGGACACATTGATGAAGAGTAGTCAGAATGCATCCATCGCTTCCTACTTCATTTTTATATCAGATACTTACAGGCCCCATAATTGTAGCTTGCCAATGAAACACTGGAAAGAGAAAGAAGAGGGTAAATAAATGCACATATTCTGAGTCTGCTGCACACCAACACTTTGTTAAAAAGTTAAAAAGATCTCACTGTCTTCACCGACGGGTCCTGCAGAGCACTGAGCCGGAGGGTCTCTGGACAGATCGGTTAGCTCCTGAAAACACAGGAGGAGGAGGAGGAGGAGGAGGAGGAGGAGGAATGTGTAATTAGTATCCTCTATATTAAAGTTTCACAGCCTTCAATTTTAAAGTCAGAAAGAACAAGACCTTTATCACAAACCTCTCAAAATAAAAGCCTTCTCATTCGTTATGTTGCTCTAACAGCACCAGCAGGAACCGAGTCATTTATTTGTGTCAGCTGTTTTCTGTTTTGTTCTCTTGCACCACTTCCTGTTGCAAAACACCCACAACACTGCAGATTCGCCCATAACCAGAAATACAGCCACGGATTAAATTAAGAGGCCCCTTCAGCATTATCGCTTTCTCTTGTTTTAGTTTTGATAGCTCTGTCTTTCCAGTTACATGGTTTTTATTTTTTCTATGTATTCTATAAACTACTGGCATTTCTTCTCTGTGTTGGAATTCAACACACACTGGAATGGCTGCCATACATGTAGAGATAGAGACTTCAGGGAGAATTGGGTTGGCTGTATTAGCAGCAGTCGTAGCCTTGTTTAAAACCACAGTGAAGTGAATATTGAATAAGACATTTAAACACATCTCCTCAAACATTTTGACTATTCCTCTAAAATATATTCAACACAAACTATAGTACAGTAGTACATTCACCCAACATTCAGCAGCCTCATGTCACTCCAAAGGCTTATTTTGAAAGGACAGTTGCAGCTCTATGTTGCAGAGCAAACCATCTAGAACCTAATCTGCAGATTCATCACTAAAGAAAATAATAGTAAGATGCAGTATTTTTAAATCCCAGTAAACTGAATAATGGATAAAATCACCCCGCACTTGTTTGACTATCGTCTGAAACTTTATACTGAATGATTCATCTAGAAAACAATCTGCAGATTATAGTTCAAAACAGATTGTTAGATGCAGCTGTTATTTGGAAACTTGAAGAAGCACCTCAGACATTTTCCATTATGTCCTTAAATTGTATTTACATAATGAATCTACAAAATGTTTGCAGCACTTTCTTGCATCACAGTTCAAATTGGACACAGCTTAACATTTAAAGGCCTTTTCTGACATTAAATTCACCACCCGACATCTGCGCTGCCCGGCATCACTACAGAGAGACTTCTATTCTGAAAGGACAGCAGCATTAAAACAAACAGGGTTATTGATGCGTTAGCAGCGGAGGCTCTATTTTTACTGCAGCGAGTCGGGGGTTGGGGGGGGTATTTCAGGTCTCGGTGGTATGTGACACACTCAGCTCGTCTTTCAGTTTTCAGTTCAGGGAGGCGAGTAAATGTCGAGTAATTCAGACGGAGAGTGAGACCGTAGCAGCTGAGCAGCGCACTCACCCGGGTTCAATCCCACTGATACGGAGTTATTCATTAATAATCTCGCTAAATATCCTAGCAATCCACCAGAAGTTGCACCAAAAGTTTCCCCTGGGTCCTCCTACACTTTCAGTGTTCTGCAACAACAGAATCAGTGGCTAAATCAAAGAGTTGAGGCGGACTGTATTTTATTCAAATATCATAAATGTCTGACGGCTCCCCCAGGATGCTGACCTCCACCTGGATCCATCGTCTGCTTAGTCACAGACTCATGCATTCTCCAGCCGCTGGACTCCCTCTGCTGTAAATGGATTATCTGTTTCATTTAACATCTACTGCACATCTGTCCTTCCTGGGGAGGGACCCCTCCTCCGCTGCTCTCCCAGAGGATTGTAACATTTGCCCCGTTAACTGGGGGTTTCTTTGGGAGTGTTTCCTTGTCCGATATGAGGGTCCGAGGACAGAGGGGGTCGTATTCGTATCCTGTACAAACTGTGAAGCCCCGAGACATTGGGCTTTATGAATAAACTTTGATCCATTTATTATTTTTGCCAACATGACTTTCTGTGGTGCAAATGTTGATGAATATTCATTATAGGGAGTCAAATAACAAGTGGTTTATGTGTGTCTGAACAGTTGAAGACCACCTTGAGCTGGTTAATATTTACTAAGACAACTAAAAAGCAACATTACTCGATACTGCATCATTTTGTTTTAACAGACTAATCGTAAACGCTCTATAAATCTGCAAATATATCCATCATGGTTTTATCAGTATTGATGTTTGAGTGATGGTTATGGTGATGTTCATTAAACATGTCTCTGTATGGTGGGGGGGTTTCCCTCTCCTGTAGTGCAATAAGTTTCTGTGCATGTAAATGGTCTAAAATCCCAAGCTTCCAGAACACAGTGACATCACTACGGAACACACCACTACTATACATTGTACGTGATAGGCTAAGGGGCAGGACATCTCTAAGCTCGGTGACCAATGAAAACAGAGCTGGCCAGCTAACCAATCAGAGCAGACTGGGCTCTGGTTTCAGACAGAGGGTGAAAAGAAGTGCTGCAGCACAGGCAGTCTGAGAAACACAGAGAGCTTTCTGAACATTAAAGCACAGAGACGTCCCAGACCTAACTTGTGGAGGTTTGCACGTTTTTACCTGTTAGAACATGGGGACTCAAATCCCCTGTGGCTGGCAGAGCGCTCACAGCTCCGTGCATCATGTTGCTTTGATAACTGGACCTTTTTACATTCAAAAATAATCAGAATACGGCCATCTGTACAAATATTTTATTTAAGCTATTTCTTGTACACTCAATGTTAACACTATCCTACTTCTATACTGTGCTAACTGTAATTGGCCCTTTAATGTGTATTTTTGACAGGCGTTAATCTTCCACTGTCATTACGAATATATTTGACTTTAATTGAGATTTTTATATTTCATGTTTTCTTTTTTTGCAATGCCTTGTTTTAACGTGCTGCTGTAAGGAAACAATTCCCAATTAGGGATCACTAACATTGATCTTATACTTTGTAATGTAGGGGTAAAAATGTAGAAATAGGGATGAATACATTTTCCAAAACATTTACAGGGGACTGCCCTTTCAAGAGTTGATTTAAACCTGAGACAACAAGGGAATACAATACGGCCTTTATGTTTTATTTGTTACATAGTCTGGATATAGTTTTTTGAAATAGCTTTTATTTTATTTTTGGTATGGGGGTGGCGGCTGAGTCTGTAGGGTCTTGGCTGGGGAAGCAGAAGGTCACAGGTTCTAGTCCTCAAAAGACCAAGGTCTACCGAGGTGTCCCCGAGCAAGGCAATCCCTACACTGCTCCCCGGGCGCCGTACATATGGCAGCCCACTGCTCCCAACACTACCATGGGTCAGATGCAGGATGTACATTTCCCCTCTGTGGGACCACTAAAGGTTCCTCTGTGGGACCAGTAAGGGTTCCTCTGTGGGACCAGTAAAGGTTCCTCTGTGGGACCAGTAAGGGTTCCTCCTTCTTCTTCTCTAATGTTGCTATATTCTTCTTTCTGTGTAAACCTACTTGGTAATAAAACCGATTCTGATTCTGTAATAGGGATAAAAATAAAACGTATAAATACACATTTCTGCACACTTTACAATATAACACACGGTATTCATATACTGAGTGTCCTGTTTCAGGCAATACACTTGATTCTGATTCTAAAATATAGAAAATATCAATTAATTTCCCAAAATATTTACATGGGACTGCACATTAAATGGTTAATGTACACATTACACAACAAATGAAATAAAATACATGTTGGACAAACAGCAGCGAATTTAAACCTTCTTGTTAATAAAAGTTGAACCCCATTCTGATTCTGTAACAGCAGTGTAATGGGGGTTAAAATGTAGAAAATATAAAATAATTTCCCATAATATTTACAAGCGATTGACCATTTCAGGTTTAATGTAAACCTTAGACAACAAGTAAATATAAACCATGTCAGTCTGAGATCTGACGGTTTAAATGTCAACTGTTGTTTTTTATAAATGTCAACTGTTGTGTCATCGGCAGCAGCTGCTGAGCTAACGCCGCTAGCCATCGAGCTAACAGCACACAAACATCACGTATAAAAGCTATAAACATCAAACCGGGGGTTAAAATAAACATGGGGGGAAACAATGGGAATGTGTTACCTTTGTGATCCGTTTTAAAGCCATTGTTTCTGCGTCGTGGAGAAGGAGGTGAAGCTAGGTGATGCTAACTAACTAGCATTTAGGCTTATTAGCTTCTGTAGGCCGGCTAAGCTAAGCTGTGCTAACACATAGACCGGGTTTAAATACTGACTTTGTTTTAATCTCGTTTGTTTGTCTTGTTGAACACAGATATGGAGCCTGTATCTCTGCTGCTCGTCAGCCCTGACTTTAAGGCTGACTCTCGAATAACGGGACGAGTCTGTCGGTTCTTCTCCAACCCAGTTTAGATTAAACCACGCCCATTTCTGCATTAACGTAGCTCTGCGTGATTGCGTCATGGATCTATGGAGAACGTAAAATAATATAGAGATGATAAAAACAAAGCAATAATTTATTGTTAATTGTTTCTGGAAGATGCTCAATTTATTTATATTACACACACAATTCAATTTCAATGTATTTTTATTTTTATCACTGTCTTTTTTAAATGATATTAATTGCATTAAACACATTGTAATAAACAAACATTTCTTCAAATATTTTATTGTTCTTTACTTTTTCTTCTTTTGTAATTTTCGTATTTAATTCATTTGTTTTAATTGTTTTTTTATATATATCATTATTTATATTTATTTATCATTATTTCAATTTTTGTTGTTCCCCATTTTTTTATTGTGGTTATTAATATTTGAAAAAAGTACTTTAAATTATTTCTGCTTTAATTATATTTTTATTGAGTTTATATATATATATATATATATATATATATATATATATATATATATATATATACAGTATATATATTAATATTCTTACTAGTTATTATTTAATGATTTAGTTTTTAAAAATGGATTAATAAAGAATATATTTTATACCTTCACATTTGCATCATTATTCATTAAATACATGTTCTTTCGTCCCTCTGAGGTGGTAAAAACGTATTAAATTATATTTAAAATTAACTATTTAAATATATACAGTATGTGTAGAATATCAAGATTTTTTTCAATATGAAAACAGTCCTGTAATTAAAATAGTAAATTAAACAAATCAGGATAAATTAGACTGACTCAACAAGGGTGTATATAAAAAAACACTTTATTAAAAAACAACGACCAATGTAAAGCTTTTGTTGAACTGTACAGCCGGGTAGAGATATAAATAGAGACAAGACTACAACTCCTCAGGGCTCTGGACTTCCTTTCCCACAATGCCTTGCATCTTATTTTATCAGAGGAAGAAGGGATCACACTGACATTTGTTAAACCATCAAGTCTTTAAAAGCTTTCAGTGAAAGCTTTCCGTGCTATGAAGACTGATTTTATGAATGTTTACAAGTGAATATGTGTTGTTGTAATGATTCCTCCTGTTCATACGGACAGTTCACATTTATTTTTATAAACACAGATTCACTCCCATTCATATCAGGGATGATGAATGTGATATTCAAAAGATAAATATTCAGAAATCTTAATAAAACATGATTTCCCCCCCCCACGTTTTCAAAGGATAAAGCAACATTAAACTCAAACTGGACATCTTGGATCGGATTCATGGATACATTATTAAAAAACTTCTGCGTTGATTGTTTCGCTTCATCTTACCGACCCTATCTGCTAGGATGCACCATTTATTTTTCTCATACTGCCTCCTCTTTTTACCCTCTGTCTGAAACCAGAGCCTAGTCTGCTCTGATTGGTTAAGCTGGCCGGCTCTGTTGTGATTGGTCAACTGCTTAGAGATGTCCCGCCCCTTAGCCTATCACGCACAACACAGGCACCAAATCAAATTCCTTGTATATGTAAACGTACAAGGATTAAACTTGATTCTGATGTGTTGAAGTTGCTAGCCAATACGAGCGAGAGTGTTCCACAGTGATGTCACTATGTTCCGAAACTTTGGGATTTTAGCCTCTGCAGACCATTTACATGCACACATGGGCCTCTTTAAAAGGTATTTCCCAGCCTGTATGAAGAGGAGGAATCATCTCCTCACAGTAAGTGAAGTTATAAAATAAAACGGTCCTTTGGGGAACATTTCTCTACAATCATTTTACTTTTATAGCACCTTCCCCCCCCGCAGCAGGACACGTAAAACTCCCCTGCTGAAAACCCTCCGTCTGATTTCTGTCCCTGAACATGAAGTCAATTGAATCATTATATTTCATTTGAACACTTATTTAACATTCATTGGTTGGAGTGCGGAAACCCATCAACACAACTCTAGTTTTCTGTCAACGCATTTCTTTAAAAACCAGCTAAAAGTTTGTATAACTGTGAACTCGGCTCAGCCCGGAGCGATAGGTCAATGACTCGTTAATTATGGGATGGATGACCAGGCCGTGCAGAGCTCCACCCCGCTGTCACACACCCCGCTGTCGATCTGAACCTCCGCCTTCACATCCTGCAGCTGAACCTCACCTGCAGGAGAGGAAACATCATGTTATCACAACTCTGCATTCAGGGGGGGTCAGAAAAATCTGGAAAATTAGTATCAGGGGGGGGGACTCAACACGGAGAGTCAGCAGAAATGTTGGGTTAATGTCGGGAACATATTTATTATTTAATTCAAGATTTAAATGTTCAGTTCACGTCTTTTAAAATGTATATTTCCAAATATGTATTTATGTAACTTTTTATAATTAAAATTGTGGATTTGGAGAAGACGTATGACCGGGTTCCCAGGGAGATACTGTGCGAGGTGCTGTGGGAGTATGGGGTGATGGGGTCTCTACTCAGGGCCATCCAATCTCTGTACTCCCAAAGCGAGAGCTGTGTCCGGGTCCTCGGTAGCACGTCGGATCGATTTCCTGTGAGGGTTGGCCTCCTCCAGGGCTGCGCTTTGTCACCAACAAGGCGTAGTCGTGGGGGAGGGGGTCTGCAGTTCGGTGGGCTAAGGATTGCACCACTGCTTTTTGCAGATGAGGTGGTCCTAATGGCTTCATCGGTCTGTGACCTTCAGCACTCACTGGATCGGTTCGCGGCTGAGTGTGAAGCCGCCATGGTTCTCAGCAGGAACCGATGGACTGTCCACTCCAGGTAAGGAATGAAGCCTTACCCCAAGTGAAGGAGTTCAAGTGTCTCGGGGTCTTGTTCTCGAGTGAGGGAACAAGGAGCGTGAGATGGGTCGGAGAATCGGAGCAGCGGGAGCGGTACTACAGTCGCTTTACCGCACCGTTGAGAGGAAAAGAGAGCTGAGCCAGAAGGCAAAGCTCTCTGTCTACCGGGCCATCTTCGTTCCTACCCTCACCTATGGTCATGAAGGATGGGTCAGGACCGAAAGAACGAGGTCGCGGATACAAGCGGCCGAAATGGGATTTCTCCGCAGGGTGGCTGGCATCTCCCTTAGGGATAAGGTGAGAAGTTCACTCATCCGGGAGGCACTCGGAGTAGAACCGCTGCTCCTTCCTGTTGAAAGGAGCCAGTTGAGGTGGTTCGGGCACCTAGTGAGGATGCCACCTGGGCGCCTCCCTAGGGAGGTGTTCGTCCAGCTGGGAAGAGACCGAGGGGTAGACCTAGGACCAGGTGGAGGGGTTATGTCTCTTCGCTGGCCTGGGAGCGCCTTGGAATCCCCCAGTCAGAGCTGGTTGATGTGGCCAGGGAAAGAGAAGCTTGGGGCTCTCTGCTGGAGCTGTTACCTCCGCCACCCTGACGGAGAGGCGGGAGAAGATGGATGGATGGATGGATGATGGATGGATGGGTGGATGGGTGGATGGATGGATGGATGGATGATGGATGGATGGATGATGGATGGATGGATGGATGGATGGATGGATGGATGATGGATGGATGGATGGATGGATGGATGGATGGATGGATGATGGATGGATGGATGGATGATGGATGGATGGATGGATGGATGGATGATGGATGGTTGGATGATGGATGGATGGATGATGGATGGATGAATGGATGGATGGATGATGGATGATGGATGATGGATGGATGGATGGATGGATGGATGGTTGGATGATGGATGGATGGATGATGGATGGATGGATGGATGGATGATGGATGATGGATGGATGGATGGATGGATGGATGGATGGATGGATGATGGATGGATGGATGATGGATGGATGGATGGATGATGGATGGATGATGGATGGATGATGGATGGATGATGGATGGATGATGGATGATAGATGGATGGATGGATGGATGATGGATGATGGATGGATGATGGATGGATGATGGATGATGGATGGATGGATGGATGATGGATGGATGATAGATGGATGGATGGATGGATGGATGGATGGATGGATGATAGATGGATGGATGATGGATGGATGATGGATGGGTGGATGGATGATGGATGGATGATGGATGATGGATTGATGGATGATGGATGGATGATAGATGGATGGATGGATGGATGGATGGATGATGGATGGATGATGGATGGATGATGGATGGATGATGGATGGATGATGATGGATGATGGATGGATGGATGGATGGATGATGGATGGATGATGGATGGATGGATGGATGGATGATGGATGGATGGATGGATGGATGGATGGATGGATGGATGATGGATGATGGATGATGGATGATGGATGATGGATGGATGATGGATGGATGATGGATGATGGATGGATGATGGATGATGGATGGATGATGATGGATGATGGATGGATGATGGATGGATGATGGATGGATGATGGATGATGGATGGATGATGGATGGATGGATGATGGATGATGGATGGATGATGGATGGATGGATGGATGGATGGATGATGGATGGATGATGGATGATGGATGGATGATGGATGATGGATGGATGGATGATGGATGATGGATGATGGATGATGATGGATGATGGATGGATGATGGATGGATGATGGATGGATGATGGATGGATGATGGATGGATGATGGATGATGGATGATGATGGATGATGGATGATGGATTTTCTTCTTTTTTTAAAATTAATTTAACACTCGTATTCTTTAATATTTTACTGGTCATTGAATTACACCTGAACTTCACCTGCAGGGGAGGAAACATCATGTGATCGCCACGCTGCATTCAGGGGGGGTCAGAAAAATCAGGATCTATTTTGATTAAATGATTTAATGTTTTATATTTTATTATTTATTTATTCAAGATCTAATTTTAGAATATATTGTGGTTACTCCTATTTTTAATAACTGTGTTTTGAGTTATTGCTGCTTTTATATTTATCTGATATCAGATTTTTGTATATTCTAAGTAGTTATTATTTTATGTTATTTAATGATTTACATTTTTAAAATGCACTTTCTCATTTGTATTGTGATTTATAAAATGAAGGATATGATTGTTCTCTTTGAAAGTTATTTTAATTATTGAAGTTTTAGATTGTTTTTTGTGATTTGAATTCAGATGTTTTCTTTTATTTAATGACTACATTTTAAGTGTTATATTTATTCAATGTTTTAAATTATACGTTTTAGTTATTTTTAGTAAGTAATCATTTTGGACTCATCCTGTTTGCTCACCTCTGCTGTCATTGGTCAGCTGAGTTTCGTCGCTGTGACGCAGCGCCTCCTCCAGGACGCTCAGTGCTCTGCACTCTCCGACTGACCTCAGACCAGCCAGCAGATCCCTCACCGTCCCACCTGACACCTACAGGGTCAGAGGTCAGAGGTCAGAGGAGAACAACACATATCAGATACAACTTTATTGATCCGCATTGGACTTGTTTACTTCTGGAACACAGTGACATCACTATTGCACATTTGCACTCCTATTGGCTAGCGCTCCAACAAATTGTACGTGATAGCTAAGGGGCGGGACAACAGGCTGGTAGACCAATCACAGAGTTGCTGCTGTGACAAAATGTAATATAGGCATTTCAAAGAGAACTAAAAAAAAAATCAGTGTGTGTGTGTGTGTGTGTGTGTGTGTGTGTGTGTGTGTGTGTGTGTGTGTGTGTGTGTGTGTGTGTGTGTGTGTGTGTGTGTGTGTGTGTGTGTGTGTGTGTGTGTGTGTGTGTGTGTGTGTGGTGTGTGTGTGTGTGTGTGTGTGTGTGAGACCTCGTAGCTGTCCAGCAGTGTTTTGGCAGGGGAGGGGCTCAGTCTGAAGGCCGTGTTGAGGATCCCGAGGCTCAGACTGTGAGCCAGGTTTTCCCAGCATCCTTCACTCTCCAGAGCGCAACACACCTGCTGCTTCACCTCCACGTCCAGACTTGCCAGGTCACCTGCACAGACACAAACACACACACACACACTTAGATAAATTACAGTAGAGAAAACACAGGAAGAGAAATGGAGACGTGTCCATATCTCACGTGTTGTAACTGCACTACGGATAAAACCCACCTTGAGGAGAAGCGAAGGATTTGTGTGGAGATTTTGGTTCATACTCTTTACCATTCAGAAGCTCCAACACCTGCCCACACACACACACACACACATTTTTTACTTGGTGAAAAAGTCAAGGATTCCAGCTGCTGAACGTCAGCTGTGGTCCGGCTCTTATTTTGAAAGTCCTGTGTTTTTGCACCTGAGTGTTGGCCGCCATGCTGATGGGAGTGTTTCCTGGGATGTAACCTTCATCTTCATACTCCTCTTCGTCGCAGCAGCCCTCCTCCCTGAAGAAGAGCGGCTCGAAGTTCTCCTTCTGAGGGTCCGCACCTGAAACACACACACAATAATTACAAAACACACACTTAGTACACGATAACACACAGTTATTACACAGAGTACACAGGGTCCTATAGTCTTACTCTCTTATGGACTTCAGATTTAATTCAATAAGCTCTATTGGCGTCACATTTGACATGCATAAAAGCACAATGCATAATATAAAAGACAAATTAACCAAAATGTACAAAAAAATAAACAGTATAAAACGTACTTATAGAGTATTAGGTTTCCTACCTGCAGCCATCAGCAGAGCGGTCAGTTTGAGAGAGCCCCGCCCAGCAGCGATGTGGAGCGGGGTGGAGCCGTTGAAGGTGGAGCAGTCCACTTTGGCGTTCCCCTGAACAAAGAAAGCTTCAGTTCTCAGGGTCTCAAATCCCCCTGCAGACCACTCAGATGTGCCACCACGTAAAACACCGTTCACCAATCAATAATGTTGTTTATATGGGATGTATATTTACATATATGTGAAAAAAAACCTTTGAATACATCTAATTCCCAGTGCTCCCAGTGCTCCCAGTGCTCCCAGTGCTCCGTACCTCCAGCAGCAGGCAGCCGGCCAGCGATACGTTGTCGGCCTCAGTGGCGAGGTGCAGCGCGGAGCGGCCGCTGCTTCGCTCCTGAACCTCCACGTCGGCCCCGCCCTCCAGCAGCTCCCGCAGAGAAGGCAGCTGATTGGCCAGGACCGCCAGGTGGATCCCACACAGACCTGTAACCACGGCAACACACCATTTTAATAATTGTATTACAAGCTGAGAAGACAGATCCCTGCAATGGGTTATGTGTGTGTGTGTGTGTGTGTACCTGCTGTGTTGCAGTGCTGCAGTCCCCCCCTCACGTCTCCTCGCTGCAGGAGGAGCTGAACCACTCCCTCCCCTCCCTCCAACCCAGCCGCCAGGTGGAGCGCCGTGTTGCCGTGACGATCCGTCAGAGTCGGGTCAGCGCCGGCCAATAGGAGTGCTTCTACTGCCTCCCTCTGGTGCGTTATCACTGCCAGGTGCAAAGCAGTCTGGGAAATGAGGAGGAAAGGGATTGGTGTTTTATAGACTGTTGTAATTCATAATTCGTATTTCTGTGCAGGACCCTGAAGGCAGCATCTCTCTGGTCCAATGGGGTTTCTCCATGTGATTTTGGTTTATTGCAGAAAAAAACGTCAGAATTCTGAGAAAAAAGTCACATCATCTGAAAGACCCATTCTGAAGTCTGTAAGACAAAAGTGAAATTCTGAGAACAATCTCAAAATATGAGAAAGTCAAAATATAGGATCTGTGGGGAGGGAAAAGTCAAACACTGACAAGAAAGGTTCATTTTAGGGGGAAATATTCAGACTCTGAGAAAAAAGTCCAAAAGTTGTATAGCTCAGTGGGAAGAGCAGGGGTCCACCGGGTTTGAATCCGGCCTGCATCTTAAAAAGAAGATGATTCAGGCCACATGAAGGAGTCAGAAAATGTCAAAATTTAGAGAAAGAAATAAAATCTGACAATTTTAAAAAGTCATCATTTTTTAAAAGTCATCATTTTTTAAAAGTAGATCATTTTTTGAAAGTCATCATTTTTTGAAAGTAGATCATTTTGAAGAAATGGTCCGAAAATTCAGAAATTTGGAGAAAAAAAACTCAGATGTTTGAAAAGGAAATCAATAGGAACAGAGATTGTGAGACAAAGTGTGCATCTTAAAAAGAAGACGATTAGCCACTCGAACTAGAATAATGGAAAATAGTGGGACTTCGACATTTAGTAAAAATACTAGAAATGTAATGAAAAGTCCGAGCTGTGTTTGGACCTGGTACAGGTGGTTCCTCGTGTTCAGAACCTCTGGTCCGGGTAAAGCAGAGACGACCTGAGTCAGACTCTGCAGCGCCTCCTGCTGGCAGTGGAGAACCGCCAGGTGGAGCCCGCTGAGGAGAGGGGAAACATGGAGAACGATTAAAGAAGGAAAGATAGAGAGACAGAATCACACAGATGAACTTCAAAACTCCAATACCAATTTAGAATTCTGTTTCCATTTTCTATTTAAGTTTTTATTCTATTTAGTTATTATTCATTATTATTAACGACATTTTAAATTAGTTATTTTTTAGGTTTAAAAAGTGTGTTGTGTTGGGTGTTACTGACGTGTCTCCATCCTCGTCCTGAGCGGTCATCAGGGGCCGCTGTGCAGCCAGCAGGTACGCAGAGTCTCCGGTCAAAGAGTACTGAAACAGAGCCTGCAGCTGCAGCAAAACCTCCTCTGCAAAACACCAGAGAACACACAGGAAGGAGTTCAAACACCAGAGAACACACAGGAAGGAGTTCAAACACCAGAGAACACACAGGAAAACCGAATATTTAGAGTTAACACATCAGTTAACACATCAGTTAACACATCAGTTAACACATCAGTTAACACATCAGTTAACAGAGGAAAACAGCACTTTAAACATTCAAATGTCAGTATTATTCACATCAAAACTTTTGAGATGCATTTCGTAATGCTGCACAAGATACAACATCTGAAAAGCAACAAAGATAGAAACAGTTACGCGAGGTAAAATAGCCAGAAATATCTGAAAAAAACGTTGATATTCTCTGAGATTATAAATGTGCAAGAAAACCCAGAAAATTGCGATATTTGTGTCTTTAATCACAGATTATTTTCGGACTTTCATTCTCCTTATTTTATGAGATAAACCTCAAAGTTCTTAGTTTCTCAAAGTGTATGGTGAAGGCAGCAGCACAGTACCTCTGTGTTCTCCTGCCTCCTCCACACTGAC
>NC_086371.1:655000-715000 GCF_036324505.1 Eleginops maclovinus
ACAGAAAGCAATCAGAGTTTTACATGGACTCTTTTAAAGAAATGTCCCTCTAGGCCAGAGCTTCTCAAACTTTCACAGTCAGGCCGCCTTGGGTAATGGAAATATTTCCGAGCCCCCCCGAACCCGGCTCCGACCTAGATTGGTAGATGAATTGTTTGCAGTTGTACAAACATTACATTTTCTCTGCTAATAATAACAGCACACAAAGATCCAGCTGTAATGTCCTATGTGATTATGGATAACTGAAATGAATGTTTTGTATTAGTTGTTGTTGTGATTTTGAAACAGAATTAAACTTGCTTTATTTAATATATATTGTGGATTCTGGGCTGCAGTACATTTACACATTTACTCAAGAACTGTACTTGAGTACAATTTTGAGATACTTGTACTTCAGGTGTTCTACTTTGTACTTCTACTCCAGTATAATTCAGGGGTAAATGGTGTACTTTTACTCCACTACATGTACTTAATCCCTTAACTGTGCATTTCTCCATCTGAATATGATGCACGTCCCCCAGTTTGAGAACCACTGCACTAGTGCCATCTGTGTTAGTTCTCCACACGGTGGCTGTAAGAAGCTCTTCACTGTCTTACTGCTGGGTCGTTTGAACTGAGGGCTGGATAAAGTAAGCACTGCAGCTTTAATGTAAAGTGAAAGCGCAGAGGGGCGATGACTCTCAGAGAGGAAGCTGCGAGCGTATGGAAACAAGAGCTGAAGGAAGAGGGAAATGAAACCAGACTTCACAATAATCCAGATTCAGAAACACACTGATGTTCCAGAGAGCGTGAGAGGAGAGGTTATCCGGAGGAAAAGCTCTAAAAACTAATGAAGTGGAGAAAGTGCAATATTAGCTTAAAAATGAAGTGAAGTGGAAGTATAAGGTAGATTCAAATGAATACATCAGGTACAAGTCACTTAAAATTGAGCATGAGGAGGCGTAACTGTTTCTACAGACTTTAGCTTTAGCTTGAGGAGGTGTAACTGTCTCTGGTGATGTTAGCTTTAGCATGAGGAGGCGTAACTGTTCCTACAGACTTTAGCTTTAGCATGAGGAGGTGTAACTGTCTCTGGTGATGTTAGCTTTAGCATGAGGAGGTGTAACTGTCTCTGGTGATGTTAGCTTTAGCATGAGGAGGTGTAACTGTTTTTCGGACTCACTGCTGTCATAGATGGGGTCGGACACGACGGGCTCAAGGCGTCGGGTGAAACCTCCGTCGCTGTCGGGGAGAAACGCTGTGAACATAAGGCGTACCACGCTGAGGTCCATCTCTTTAGCCTGCTGAGATGCTGTGCTGCAGATCACACTGCGCTGGTGGTCTGAAGAGAGGGGGGGATACTGATTAATAAAAACATTTCTCCAGTTTTCCAACATTTATCCTGAGTTTTTATAAACCTTATAACAGCAACTTTTATTAAAAAAGTGTCCCCTTAAGGTCTGAAAGATCACATGGTCCTCTCAACATGCCATGTACAGGAGCACACACACACACACACTGACCGGAGAGCTCTCGCGGGACCCGGACCTCCCCCTGCTGGGCGTCGATCTCGGGGTGGATGGAGACGCCACAGCTGTACCCGAGCCTGAAGGCCTCCACCATCCTCTCCTCCAGAGTCTTGGCCACGTTCTTCTTGGTGACGTGGAGGATGCCCAGGTTAGGGAAGCTGGCAGAAACACATCTTTGAGTCCCACACCTGGCAGCGTTACTCTGACCTGTGTGTGTGTGTGTGTGTGTGTGTGTGTGTGTGTGTGTGTGTGTGTGTGTGTGTGTGTGTGTGTGTGTGTGTGTTTCCTGCAGACCTGATGTTGGAGTCTTTGGGCAGCAGGTCGGTGACGCAGATCCCTTTATCGCACTGTTTCCCCACCAGGCTGTGAGCGTGGAGCTGGGGGAGGGGGTTCAGCGCAGTCACCAGCTGCACCACCACCCGGGCCGGACCCTGGTAGTTACTGATCTGAAACACAGACGACACCAGCGATTAGAACGCACCTCTTCAGAGAAAATTGAAAAAAACAGAAGTAGGTAGCATAAACAAGGTTTGGCTAATTTGAAGCTTATATTCTTTAAATGGTTTGGTTTATTATACGTCGCAATAGACCACTTTTTAACCAATGAAAAGACAACTTCAGCTGAAACACTGGTAAAATAAAAGGGTTTCCAGATCACTAACGTTTAAAAAGATCCTCCAAAATAAAACTGGATCCTTCTTTTTATTCCAATTAGCTGAAAGACGGAACCAGTAAAAGAGCAAGAACAATTAGGAGTTAAATACATCAAATATTGGTGAGTTGAAGACATCGACTGGTGAGAAAGAACTCCTAAATTATTAGATTAGAAAATTGGTGTTTAAAACAAATAACCTCAGCACAGTGAAAACGTCAGACGTAAAATACAGTGTTCCTGTTTCCGTTGTGTGTGTGTGTGTGTGTGTGTGTGTGTGTGTGTGTGTGTGTGTGTGTGTGTGTGTGTGTGTGTGTGTGTGTGTGTGTGTGTGTGTGTGTGCGTGTGCGTGTGTGTAAATCGTGTCGATGCAGGATTGCTGTAACGGCTGCAGGTGAATACACTCGGCGGCATTTCCTCGTTCCTCGAAACACAGCGAGCTGCAGTTGGGTTTCCTGCCAGTTTCACACTCTCACAATTTATTTGCGGTCTCCGCCTCCTGCTGCAGACATCTGATCAGCTCATTACACAGAAAACAAACCCAGAAACCTCAAGTGAAAACCAGAGTGTGTTTTAATGTGTTTTTGTTTTCTTGTTTATTTTCTGAGGTTTTACAGTTCAGGAAGGGAACGGTTTGAAGGTAGCGTTTGTTACAGCTTTCTTGAGTAGGAAACATATCCGGTTCTGTCTGATGTGTTTTAATACCTATGCTCCTTTTATGTTCTTGCTTTTTAAAACTGTCCTTGCTCTCCTAAAACCTCCACAGTTTTCTCTAGAATGGTCCTCGCGTTGCAAAACAGGCTTCAGGTTCAGGTGATTTATTTGTACCCTTAGGTAGACAAGGGATCCATCCTGACGCACACCCTAAAACCACACAGACGCACCTCTAACGAAAGTAGACCCTGCTCCATCACCGCTAAAAACAA
Source organism: Eleginops maclovinus (assembly GCF_036324505.1). Classification (NCBI taxonomy): domain Eukaryota; kingdom Metazoa; phylum Chordata; class Actinopteri; order Perciformes; family Eleginopidae; genus Eleginops; species Eleginops maclovinus. The sequence continues at coordinate 658,087 of NC_086371.1, forward strand.
AGTACCGACGGGGGCATTAAAGAGGCCTCTGTGAGACACTGCTACCACCTCTTCCTCCATCTGCCGGAGTAAAGCTGTCTTTATTCCACTTTGTTCTACCCTTTGAGTGCAGAGGCTCAATGAGGGTCTCCAGGTTTAGCGGTGCACTCACCGATCAGGCCCCAGTTAAAAACACACATTCTGAAGTGTGTGTTTGGAGGAAGGGGGGGGGTTCATTTATTTCTGTTTTGGTTTCCCTCCTCATTCATTTTCAGATGTTTTACCGTTCAGGACAGAAACAGTTGAATCTGTGTGAAGCTAGTGTTCACACGCTGAGTACACATCATCTTAAACCTTTCCTCTTTATTCAAATGTCTTCGCTTCGTTAAGTTGTCGGCAGCTTTCCCCATAAAATCCTAATTTTTCTAAACCCAGTCTGCTCTGATTGGTTAGCTGACCAGCTCTGTTGTGATCGGTCAACCGCTTAGAGATGTCCCGCCCCCTTAGCCTATCACGTACAATGTGTTGGAGCGCTAGCCAATAGGAGCACGGGTGTTCCGTAGTGATGTCACAGGAACACAACACTTATTGATGGATTTAACACAATTACGCAAAACTAAAAACTAAAAAGACTGAACGTTTATTAAGAAACATCTAATATGTTTACTTTTTTAAAATATGTATTGAACATTTAGCTGGTTACAGAAAAATCCACATCAGATAACATTGATAACACAATAACAATAATTAGACTAAGGTCAGAACAAATACATTTTATTACACAATCAGGCGACTGTTTGGCTTCTTGCAATGTAGTCATCGATGAGGGAGTGAAAGTCGCCTTAATACAAAAACTACTACAGGAAATGAGTATGGAATAAAAGGCTTCTGAGTGTTTGTTCTTTCTTCCTGCAGCTCCACGTCTCTGTGACGGAGGACGGTCATAGAAAATATTAGAAATGGTGTCAGTGTTTCTGGGGCAGAGTGGGCGCTCTACACCTCCAGACACTCAACACCTTTCCTGCTTCTGACGCAACTCCACTTCCTGCTAATTACACCGGCTGTCATGGGAGGAAATTCCCGCGTGTGTGAGTGTGGGAGTGTGAATTAACCTGGGCATGTTCAGACCAGCCGAGGATTCTTTAAGCCAAAACTGAACTGCAGAGACACACAACTGTAGAGCTGAAGAGACAAAGCTACAACACTCTCACAGTTATGACATTTATTATTAAGACTTTGATTTATACGCAATTGAAGGTTAAAGCGTTGCCAGAGGAGTTACCTTGGATAAATCTAACAAATCATTTTAAATGGATGAATTTACAGGGGAGGGGATTTTGATTTAGTCAAATTAAGATAGAAAGAGGAATATTAAGCAGTAACTTTATGAGAGGAAACAGATTTTCTGAACTGTTTCTTATACAGATTTTTATTATGCAGAAATCTGACAATGTAATAAAGTTAATACTAATTAAGGTTTTATTGTTAAAGTTCCCAATTTATAAAAATCCTCTTTCAAGGAGCTTCCATACTTCCCTCTGATTTAAACACCTTCTTAAATATCTGAACAACAAAGTAAAAGATCGTAGAGAAACACGATATAAAAAACAATACAATGAATTTACTGGGGATAAATTAAGATTAAGAGATTGATATTCAAACTAAAATGAATTATTGTTTTATTTGGGGTTTTTTGACCCGTTTGCTACAGGTTTGAACTTTAAATATTAAAATGTTTAAATACACTTTTATTTTAAACATTCTCGGGGAAAAAACAAAGAATTGAATAAAGAAAAATCTATATTCATTTATGTTATAATTATTTATTATTAGTTATGATTATGGAAAGGGGCTGAGATCATATTAGAGCTTAGTCAATTAAGTAGTGTATTTGAAATTACTTGATTAACTGATTCGTAATATTTACGCTCTTTATTTTGAGTATTTTTATATTAAGAGCTGTTAATCAGATTTCAGATTTTTTCAAAGTTCTAATCTAATAAATTAAATGCAGTTATTCTTAACATTTTTCCTGAAGTAAATCTCACAAATAATTCATCATCATTCCCATCACAGTTGCCTGCATTAAGGATGATGTGCGAACATGTGTTGGGACGTGTCTTCGATCTGGATTCGTGTGAATCGTCAGATGTATTTCTGCAGACTGCAGGCAGGAATCTGGGGATTTCCCATCTCCTTTCAGTCAGAACATGTGGGAGCTTCAGAAGAAAAACATGAGACATAAACTCTGTGTATTTGTGAGGGGGGGTGTTCTCAACATAGGGTCTGACAAACCACAGGGGGTCGTCTGATGTGCAGCTGGGGATTGTGGGAGATTTCAAAAGACTATAATAACATTAGATACAAACAATACGTCATTTGATTCAATATGTAGTGAATGATCTTAAATTAAAATATTACACAAGTTGTGGAACGGGAGCTAATGAATAAGGTTAAAATATGGAGACAAAACAAACAGATCAGGAAAGATTAAGGTCAAATGATACTTTTGTTGTTTGTTGTTTTGTCTGCCCTACCCCGTGTGAAGCGGCCTTGGGTCCCTTGAAAGGCCCTTTATAATTTAAATCTGCCATTATTATAAAAGAGGTGACTTTATGAGAGTTTCTGGCCCCTACTGTATGCTGACACTGCTCTCCGGGGATTAAAGAGCTTTATTTGTTTTCTTTCAATAGAAATCCCTATATTCTCGTCAAATCAGAGGTTGTTTTTTCGTGGAAAATGTTTAATTGTGACGGAGCATTCAGGCTGTCATACACTCACATACATGACAATACAAACACGTTAGCGATCTACAAGAAAAGACATGAATAAACAAATATGCAAAAAAAGACTGTTAAGGATCTTCTCCTAATAGTCGAGTTATAAACATGCCAAGGGAAACAAATGAATTAAAATGTAGGAAAGCTCCGGCTAACATCTGTTGTGTCTGTCTGCAGCAGATCTGTCATAGGTGAGATTAAACTGGACATTTGAAAACCACTGTGGCATTTATTCAACGTGGGAAATCCCCAGTAGAGAGGGGGAAGCCAGGGATGAGTCCCTAATTACCATATTAAAGATAACATTGCATAAAGGAGGTTTGAAATGATCCTCTGAAATCAGCTACCCCCCCTGCGTGAGCTTTACAGGGGCCCTATTCTGCTTTCTGTAGTGTCCCCTCTCCGGCAGTTCTACAGGTGTTAGTGCATGTCAATGGTCTGCAGAGGACACAATCCCAAAGTTCCAGAACACAGTGACATCATTACAGAACCCTCACACTGCTATTGGCTAGCCCTCCAACACATTTTATGAGATAGGCTACAGGGGGCGGGACATCTCTAAGCGGTTTGACCAATCACAACAGAGCTGGCCAGCTAACCAATCAGAGCAGACAGAGTTTTAAAATTAACTAAAAAAATAAGAACTAAACTTGATAATAGAAATCAGGAAAAAAACAACTTCATATGTTGTTTTCTTTATGGGTAAAAGATGGTTTCACTTACAGAGAAACTGTAACTGCATTTTAGATTGGCCTGTATTTTAATTAACTTCATCATTTATTTTAGAAAAGTAAAAAAGGGATATATTCAACTAGAATGAGTAAACGTTTAAACAATACCATAGTAATTCAATACAAACAATAAGTATGTTTCCAACATAAAGATGGATAATAAGATCAAACCAAAAGAAGATTAGGGCGCTCAATATCTCCCTACATGTATTCTAATCATTGCTTTACTGCTTGTTCACTTTAATATCGGCATGATTTATTTAACTTGTGTTTGTTCATTATATTAAACCCCTTTGTAGAACACCACCACCCCTCTGTCTTTAGTAGCAGAGGCTCAGCTGACAGGAAGCATGAGGACGTTCTGCTGACAGCCGACCACGCAACGCTCTCATTCTGCTCCGTGCATCGCAACGTGAAAGCACTTCCTGGACATTATTTATAGCTGCCTTATGAAGGAATGAAACCAGACCGGTGAGAGCTCTCTGATCTCTGAGCTGCACACCTCAAACAGGAGCCGGTTAAAGACACGGACAGGTTTGTATGCAGGAGAGCCTACCTGATTAAAAGGTGCAATACAGCATTTGCTGCCACCCTCAATTGAACCATCACAGTCAGTGTCTCCCGATTACTCCGTTTGTAATTGTTAAGTATATTTTAAGCAAGTCAATTATCCACATAGGCCTCATCATCTCAAAAACAGCCGTACTTGGTAAGTAAACTGGTAAAAGCACTCAGTTGTTAAACATCTGTGTTTCTCCAGTGGACACAGGGGAGATCAGCTATGAGCTAACGGCTAACAAATGCTAAGTTTCTGAGATCCAGATGTTAAGGACTATTTTACCGGAAATATAATTATCCACAAAAGGTTCACTCCTCTCCAAAAGAGTCAAACCCATGGATCAAAACGGTGAAACACACCATTAAAAGCAGTGTAACATTAAAGACCTGTTTCTCTGGTAGACACAAGGAGGAGGGGCTACAAGCTAAAGGCTAACATTAGATCGGCTTGTTTCTCTTATGATCAAAAAGTGTCTGAGGTTTTAACTGTAAGCAGAAGTATGCACATATACCCCTTCCTCTTCAAAGCAAACAGAGCTGCGGATTGAAAATGGGCAAACATACTGAATAAAGAAGTTAAAGAACATGTGTGTTTCTCTGGTGGATCAGCTACAAGCTAAATGCTAACACATGCTAACTCCCTGAAAGCTGAAGATCTGATCGCTCAATATATTTTAACCGGGAGCAGAATTATATTCAGGGATCTGTTCCTCCCCAAAACAAACAGACACTGGGATAAAAACAGTGAAAAGCACTGAATAATGAAGTTTAAGAATGTGAACATCTGTGTTGATCCGGTGGACACAGGATGGAGAGGCTGATATCTTCAGATTCAGGGTTAGGGTTAGAACACAAATCCAGTTCAAATATAGAGTTCAAAAGCACCAGGACCAGAACCAGGACCAGGACCAGAACACAGTACGGTGAAACAGATGCTGGAAACTAAAATGTAAAGTCAGTTTATTTCAGCTTCTGGCAGACGATGCTGACACGGCTCAAAGGGGATAAAAGTGGTTTATCTGGGAGGAAGGGATCCCCAAATACAGCCTTCCTATAATGCACCTTACAGGTTGTGTAAGCACGCAGCTTTACCTTGATTAAACTCACACATTGCTCTGTTATATAATGGATAACGGAAGTACACAGCTACACTAAATATATGAAATGTCGTCTTTTTCTGCATCTACTGCAGTAATTACTCGTAAATGTACCTTAACGGAGGGGTAGGTCTTCCTGTTCTTCTCACTGGTGGCTCCCGGTAATCCCCCGTGAGACGGACCCTCACATCCATACCTGAACCTGAAGCCCCGCTACGACACACACACACACACACACACACACACACACACACACACACACACACACACACGACAGGTGAGGCACGACGGACACACAGAAGCACAGGAAGTCGCGTTAAAGCACATTTGTAACATTCAGCAACAGATCATAGAAAGTGGTTTCATGGCAGCGACTCGAGGCTTGTGGGGAAACACGGGGCGAGGCATGTACAGACAGTGTGTCAGGACCATTGTAGGAAGAGAAGTAAATCCCAAAGTCCCCAAAATTCAAATTGTCTTTAAAAAACAAAATCAAGTCGAAGAATTCTGAAAAAACCAAAAACAGCGACAGTAACTTTTACATTTTCTCTAAAATACACAACAACAACAAAAGCCCTGAACTTTTAGTCACCCTAAAGGTTAAAGGTTGAATTTGTGATTTTTGTCAGATTTCTTTCTCTCGTAATTTGTAATTCAATGTTTTGTTCTTGGACTTTTACCCTGAATATATTTGACTATATTTATCCTACAATGGATTAACACAAAATATCTTCCACACAAAAATGGCTAAAGGCACCGAGATGAATTTCCTTATTCCAGAAGATCTCCTTCAGATTCAGTTTTGAATCAGGTTCAGTCTGCACATCTTTGAAGTCTACCTCGTTGCATTTAAATTCAATTTAAAGAGACTACTACTCCTTTACCCGTCTCTATAATGCATAGAATATCTTTACGCTAGGATTTAAAACAGGAAAGCAGCAAATCCTTTTCTGTGGACACGTGTAGTGGTTGGACACTTCTTAATTCATGTTTTTGGTCGATTTTAAACTAAAGTCACAAATAGCAGTACAGCAGGTTTGTTTTAACACGTAAAAGCATTGTCGTTGTTTTTCAAAATACAAAACCGGAGTAAAAGAGTCTTACATGTGAAGAAGAGTAAAATAAACAGAGAGAATGAGCTGCAGCTGGACAGATGTTGTACCAGAGCGAAGCATTTCTGACATCATGAAGAGGCGTTTGAGGACCGGTGAGTCTCACCTGTTTGGGCTGTTCTGTGATCTGCAGGTACGGACCGTCCACTGAAACAAAGACAGGAACACCCTCAGCGTTAAAAGGACAAATGTAACAAAGAATAAAACATAAATACTTTCAGTCCATTTCTGTGTACAGTTCTTATTTTCCTCTGAAAAACCTTTCATTTACTAAAGATACACACGTTGTCTCAGAAGGAAACTGAAAACATCAATAATATTCTCACCCTTCCAACAGTCCTTCAATTATGAGTAACAAACTCCTGTCAGTAAAAATCCTCAAATCTAAAATAGTGATATTTCATACATTTATTTTAAGATGTCGGCAAAAACAAAGTTGTGCAGTCAACAGATCCTGTAGCAAACATTACATTTACCTTATTGTTATCTTTATTTCTACTCCCATTATTATGAACTCTTACCTTACCTCCAACATAACGAGTAAAGCTTTCTCTTACCTTACCTCCAACATAACGAGTAAAGCTTTCTCTTACCTTACCTCCAACATAACGAGTAAAGGTTTCTCTTACCTTACCTCCAACATAATCAATAAAGGTTTCTCTTACCTTACCTCCAACATAATCAATAAAGGTTTCTCTTACCTTACCTCCAACATAACGAATACAGGTTTCTCTTACCTTACCTCCAACATAATCAGTAAAGGTTTCTCTTACCTTACCTCCAACATAACGAGTAAAGCTTTCTCTTACCTTACCTCCAACATAATCAATAAAGGTTTCTCTTACCTTACCTCCAACATAATGAGTAAAGGTTTCTCTTACCTTACCTCCAACATAACGAGTAAAGGTTTCTCTTACCTTACCTCCAACATAATGAGTAAAGGTTTCTCTTACCTTACCTCCAACATAACGAGTAAAGCTTTCTCTTACCTTACCTCCAACATAATCAGTAAAGGTTTCTCTTACCTTACCTCCAACATAATCAATAAAGGTTTCTCTTACCTTACCTCCAACATAATCAATACAGCTTTCTCTTACCTTACCTCCAACATAATCAATACAGGTTTCTCTTACCTTACCTCCAACATAATCAATAAAGGTTTCTCTTACCTTACCTCCAACATAATCAATACAGCTTTCTCTTACCTTACCTCCAACATAATCAATACAGGTTTCTCTTACCTTACCTCCAACATAACGAATACAGGTTTCTCTTACCTTACCTCCAACATAATCAGTAAAGGTTTCTCTTACCTTACCTCCAACATAATCAATAAAGGTTTCTCTTACCTTACCTCCAACATAATGAGTAAAGGTTTCTCTTACCTTACCTCCAACATAACGAGTAAAGGTTTCTCTTACCTTACCTCCAACATAATGAGTAAAGGTTTCTCTTACCTTACCTCCAACATAACGAGTAAAGCTTTCTCTTACCTTACCTCCAACATAACGAATACAGGTTTCTCTTACCTTACCTCCAACATAATCAATAAAGCTTTCTCTTACCTTACCTCCAACATAATGAGTAAAGGTTTCTCTTACCTTACCTCCAACATAATCAGTAAAGGTTTCTCTTACCTTACCTCCAACATAATCAATAAAGCTTTCTCTTACCTTACCTCCAACATAACGAATACAGGTTTCTCTTACCTTACCTCCAACATAACGAGTAAAGGTTTCTCTTACCTTACCTCCAACATAATCAGTAAAGGTTTCTCTTACCTTACCTCCAACATAACGAATACAGGTTTCTCTTACCTTACCTCCAACATAATCAATAAAGCTTTCTCTTACCTTACCTCCAACATAATGAGTAAAGGTTTCTCTTACCTTACCTCCAACATAATCAGTAAAGGTTTCTCTTACCTTACCTCCAACATAATCAATAAAGCTTTCTCTTACCTTACCTCCAACATAACGAATACAGGTTTCTCTTACCTTACCTCCAACATAACGAGTAAAGGTTTCTCTTACCTTACCTCCAACATAATCAGTAAAGGTTTCTCTTACCTTACCTCCAACATAACGAATACAGGTTTCTCTTACCTTACCTCCAACATAATCAATAAAGCTTTCTCTTACCTTACCTCCAACATAATCAGTAAAGGTTTCTCTTACCTTACCTCCAACATAATCAGTAAAGGTTTCTCTTACCTTACCTCCAACATAACGAATACAGGTTTCTCTTACCTTACCTCCAACATAATCAATAAAGGTTTCTCTTACCTTACCTCCAACATAATCAGTAAAGGTTTCTCTTACCTTACCTCCAACATAACCAATACAGGTTTCTCTTACCTTACCTCCAACATAACGAGTAAAGGTTTCTCTTACCTTACCTCCAACATAATCAATACAGGTTTCTCTTACCTTACCTCCAACATAATCAATACAGGTTTCTCTTACCTTACCTCCAACATAATCAATAAAGGTTTCTCTTACCTTACCTCCAACATAATCAATAAAGCTTTCTCTTATCTTAGAGGTTGTAAAAAAGTATGAAGGATATTTATTTCTGACACTTGTGGGCACTTCAAATGTTTTCCAACAGTTATCAAAGAAACTCAACTGGGTTTCTGTTGTATTCATGGTTTACAGTAACTGTATATTACTTTAAACATCTTGTTTGATTCTCCCTGTTTCTACTCATTACTGCGTTGTTTCTTTAGGGGAGCAGGACTTTTATTTTGCTGTGAAAACGAGTCAACAAAGAGGAAAAAGTGACAGCCTGTGAGTGTTCAGGGGAATAAACAACATGTGTAACGCAGTATTCATCCGTGGCACTATGATTCATGATGAATCACCCACATGTTAATATGTTATTGTGTTAATGTATATAACTGTGGAGAGAGTTTCCCTGCTAGGCCTGAAACAGGAAGTGAGAGCTGAGAAAGAAACCAACAAAACGTCACGAAACTCACCTTTCACTTTGCACTGGCTTTACACATCACGCTGTTTCTACACTTTACACATTTGTTTTCCAAACTCAAATCATACTTTCTGATCGTTTCTTCTGCAGTTTCTATTCCCAACATCATTTATCTGACAGTTTCAGCTTTAATTAAAGAAGCCCTATATTTTATTTCCATAATTATTTAAATGGTGTTATTCACTTCTTTTTGAAAAGCATTATGAAATGTTTGAGATTTTGTATTATTCATTATTATTAATACTAATAATGTGTTATATATGTTGAAAAAGCCTAAACACCTTACTTCTAAATATTAAACTTTACTTCATTGGAGCACATTTGGTTAAATAAATTGCAATTATAATACGTCTGTAATTATGACTTAAGAAACAGGTGGATACAGTTTGAAAAGTTGGTTAAAGGTAAAACCCAACAAACAGTAACGTTGGACGTCGGAGTAGCAGGTGAGTAAAGCCGTGAAGCTGTTTAATAAATGAATGTTTCATCAGCAGCAGGTGTGAGACTCACCTGTCCTCAGAGACGTTGTCTGGGACATCCCGGGGAAATGAGTGAACTCCCAGGGCTGATCCATCATCAGGTTTTCGAAAATCTGCACGAAAGGTTGTGTAAATAATAATCTCATTAATAAACAAAAAATACCTTAAAAATATGATTAATAATGAATGAGCAATGATATACTTTAAATAAACAGTCAAATTAAGAGAAAATAAGAAAATCATATTAAACAAAATATGTGTTTAATGTGTTCACTTTATATTTGAATATGTTAAATGTGTTCACTTTATATTTGAATATGTTAAATGTGTTCACTTTATATTTGAATATGTTAAATGTGTTCACTTTATATTTGAATATGTGTTTAATGTGTTCACTTTATATTTGAATATGTTAAATGTGTTCACTTTATATTTGAATATGTTAAATGTGTTCACTTTTCTGCAGTGTTTCTGTTAATAAAGGGTTACCTGGGTGGAGGTGTGCAGGTAGTGGTCGTCTGCAGCCATGGTGTCTGTAGAAACAGAGGTAAAGTCTATTAAATAAATACCCTGATAATAATGCAAGCGTTACCCTTCATTATATCATGCATTTATAATAATTGAATTTATGTTGCATTTGATGTATTCATAGATAGTTTGATGTAGGTATCTCTATTTCTGTATTATTCATGTAGTTCTTTAATCATTGAATGAATTCATTCATATTGACTATTATTAAAAGCCTAAAACGTACTTAAATATCTGACTATGCCTAACCTGAGTTTAACAGCAATACTTGTATTATAATTAGAAGACAGAAGGTCATTTAGTTAATAAATAAACTAACTAATTATTATTTATTAACAAACAAATAGCTGACAGGTGTTGTTGGTGCCGCTGCCAGGTGGCAGCCTGTGGCAGCAGCTCTTATTGATAGAGTTTTTAAATACTTTATTCTTTATTCTTCTTTCACGTATTTACATTCACTTTTACTTTTTTATATTTGTATTTTTTAGTTCTAATTATTTGTTTTGCTTCTTTTTGTATTTCGCTGCTGCAACGAAAAGAATTTCCCAGTTTGGGATAAAAAAAGTACTGATTCTGAGTGTTGCTGTCTGGCACCGCGCGTTCCCGCAGTTCCACATGTACGCGCATGTATGACTTGTGATAGCTCTCTGGCTAACAGTTAGCAATACAACGAGACTGTTATTGTTGTTGTTTGTGTCGTTAAATCGAGCATTTATGAAAAAAAATGTGTTTAATGTTAGAAAATCTACATAAGTGACACATGTACAGTGATTGTTGTCCTGAAAGAGTCAAAGATCTGCCGCTTCAAAGGGATCTTTCACTGTTTAAATAAGTCATTCAGATTAAAATAAACACTAAATAGTAGATTTATACAAGCCGAATTCAAAAATAGCTGTCACATATACCATAAATATGTTTAATTCTGATGTAAGACATTCCTTCATTTGATGGGATAAAGAGAACTTTAAATTCTCGTTTTTTACGCAAAGTTTGGTTTGACTCGACACCAAACTGTTAAAAATGTGCAAGCTGTTGTCACATTTTCTCGTAAGTCACATTAAATAAGTAATTCTGATTCAAATTAAAAATGAATACTATATTTATGAAAGACGAATTCACAAGGGGCTGTCATATAAACCATATATACAGTTATTATTGATGTAAGACATTCCTGCATTTGTTGGGGAGAAGGTAAACTTTAAGTTTTCATTTTTAACACAGAGTTTGGTTCGATTCCCTACAGCTAGCTGGGAGCTTTAATAGAAATCAACTTGAATTTACTATGAGTATTATTAAATAAAAACTCTGAAATTATAATGTAAATGTATAAGTTTAAAGAAATCACACATTTACAAGTGAAAACACTTACATTTTCCGACGCTAAAGGTTAAATAAACTCTAAATACTATATTTGAAAAAGCCGAACTCTTAAGTGGATGTCATATAAACCATAAATATCTATATTTCTGATGTAAAATATTTTTGTATTTTTTGGGGAGAAAGACGACTTTAATTTCTCATTTTTAGCGCACAGTTTGGTGTGACTCCCTGAAGTTAAACAGCTAATAAGGAAGTGGTGCAGCACAACAAAGCACTGTTGTAACGGATCAACGTTATATTCAGTAAGTCATTCTGATTTAAATAAACACTTAATACTATATTTAAATAAGCCGAAGTCAAACGTGGATGTCATTCATACTACATATGTATTTATTTCTGATGTAAGACATTCCTGCTTTTGCTGGGGAGAAATACATTTTTAATTTCTAATGTTTAACAGAGAGTCTGGTGCGACTCCCTGAAGTTACCTGGATAATAAGGAAGTGGTGCAGCACAACAAAGCACTGTTGTAACGGGTCACGGATATATTACAGGAGATCAATGCAAACACCCAGCTGTGATTTAATAAAGTGGTTATTGAATCTTACCTGGTTATCTTGGTCGGGTTAAGAGTCGGACTCTCCACATGCACTATGAGTGACACTTCACTGAAGTTGACTTTATTCGCTCATTATTTCGCCATGCTGGAACCACAGGATCCATTTGGTTTAATTGCAGTGCGTCATGACGTCATTAGCGCCAATGGAGAGAAATTGGTTTTAATCCGAGGGAGTAAAACCAGGTGTTGATTTTAATCCTGAGAAAGATCAGGTAAAATCCTGCAGGTGAAGTTTGACTCTGTGTTCATAAAGTCTATTTCCTTCCCCACTGGAAATTCCCCGTGACGTTTAGAGAGAGGAAGGAACGGTAAGAGGTCTCACTCTGAGGCGGAAATATTTTTATTAAATAATAAAAACTTTTAAAATCATTTTATTGCCCTGAAGGTTTCGACGAAAAAAAAAAATGTCTTGAGTGTATAAAATATAAATATATTAAGAACATGTTATCATTTATTATTTTATGTCGCTTTGAATTTGGTTTTGGATTTAATGTAAATTCATAATGTCAGTATTTCATGAAATGAATATACATTATAATTATGAGAAATTAAATTAGATAAAAACAAAAACTCTAGTATTTCTCTTTATATTTAAATTTATTTTTAGTAATCTTTATTTAGCATTTTAAATGTTTTTTTAGTCGAGTTGTAAAATAAGAACTTATCAGCACCTTTCAACTCAAGGCAATTCAAAGTGTTTTACACAAACATTACAATATAAATGCAAAAGATAACAGAATAAAGTCATTCATCTTCACTGAGGCCCAAAATAATTCATTAAAATAATCATAATTTAAAATTTAAATCAGATTTTTCAATCTTCACTTTGAGGCCAAAAAGAAAAGATTTTGGTGAACAATGTAAATACAGAAGGCTGACAGAAAAGTATTGCAAAAAGAGAATTGAATTATAAAAACCTTAATCTGACGCAGAAAATATTTTTGAATTGAATGATCTGTAGCTAAAATTTAAAATCAGATTTATTGTCAAGTGGTAATAAAATAAAAGATCGGTTCAGGGATGAAGTCTTAAAGATGTGCATTAATGTAACGCATACCGCCAGGTGTGAAGATGTTAATGTCGTACCTCAATATAGGGAGGCTCAGTGGGATAGTGCGCTGATCTTCGGACCAGGGGAGCACAAATTCAATCCCCGCTGCGGTCAGCATGTCATTGGGAAGGACACCCCATCTTCAGAGTGACACCTCTTGACTAACATATTCCATCTTTGTTGTCGTCTGACTTGTTGACCTTCTGCCTCCTGCCGGTCAGGGTCGGTACTTTAAATGTTCGATCATTTTGTCTGTGTTAGTAAATTAGTAAGTATTTAATTTAAATGTAATTAAAAACTACAATTAATTTGCTAACTCATAATGTAAACTGTATATGTATATTGTGTATTTGATACAGATACTCTCTAAATACACAGCTTTACGGTTGATGTGTGTTAGTGTGTGCAGTGCCTTGTTTATGCTGTGACAAAACAAATACCAAATTCGCTTCAATAAATTTGATCTTATCTGATTTAATTATGAAGTGTGTCTGCGAAATTGAGGAAAACATCCCCATTGAAACCCTTTAAACCACCAGATCTGATATTGGAATAAAGAACTATTTTATAGAAGAAATCATGCAACAATGACATGTCTCACTTTCTTACTAACCAGGAGAATTATGGGAAAGTATTCCTTATGCATAAAAATAAATAATGTACTAAACTATTATTATTATCGATGCATTCATTTATAACTTTAATGTTGCAGCTTGTTAGAGGTACAGCTAATTCCAAACACCACTGTACATGTATTATTCTGAAGTAACTCCAAGAGGCTGAATATGGTTTGGGGTGTCACGATGCAACACTCGCGCTCCTTATTGGCTAGCACTCCAACACATAGGCTAAGGGGCGGGGCATCTCTAAGCAGTTGACCAATCACAATTTAAAATAGAAATTTGACAGAAACCATGTTGTCTTTATTTTATTCTGATTAAACACACACATCAGTTATTTAAACATATATATTTATACATATATATATGTGTGTTTATTTATTTAGCTTTAGTTGTTACAACATTCAACATAACCTGAACGTCACATCTAAGAGCATCTAGAAAACAATTAGTGCAATTTACAGTTAAAACTTTACAGTTAAAACAAACGAAACAGCTTCTGTCTGAAAAATATACGTATCATCTATTCATAAAACGTCAGGTAGTAAAACTGAACCAAAGTTACAGCAAAATGAAAAGTCGAGATGACATCTGGAGGCACGTTAGCTCACACACGCGCGCGCGCACGCACGCACACACACACATACACACACACACACACGACAGGTGAGGCACGACGGACGCAGAGAAGCACAGGAAGTCACGTTAAAGCACATTTGTAACATTCAGCAACAGATCATAGAAAGTGGTTTCATGGCAGCGACTCGAGGCTTGTGGGAAACACGGGGCGAGGCATGTACAGACAGTGTGTCAGGACCATTGTAGGAAGAGAAGTAAATCCCAAAGTCCCCAAAATTCAAATTGTCTTTAAAAAACAAAATCAATATTCCCTGAAGTCGAAGAATTCTGAAAAACCCAAAAACAGCGACAGTAACTTTTACATTTTCTCTAAAATACACAACAATAACAAAAGCCCTGAACTTTTGGTCACCCTAAAGGTTAAAGGTTGAATTTGTGATTTTTGTCAGATTTCTTTCTCTCGTAATTTGTAATTCAATGTTTTGTTCTTGGACTTTTACCCTGAATATATTTGACTATATTTATCCTACAATGGCCGTAATACACTGTCATCAACATTAGCTCAAAAAGTGCACGAATGAAACCGTTTTTGTCTCTGATGTTTTGCTGCATCTCAAGTGTCCAAATCTGTGTCTATGAGCTTTATCTATATTATCTATATATCAGCAGACATGCAGGATATCTCAATCTGATGAATGATGCAGCAATAAAAAGAGTGTAGACTTTCTATTTGCACTGTTCGACCGTTTGTTTCCCTGACACTTTTTGGCCTTTAACGGGTTGATTATCTCTTCAGCAGGACAGAAATGTGGCAGTTTTTTTAATACAAAATCTCCACATTTAATTTAATTCAAGGTGTGTCTCTAGTTTCAGGAACTACAAAGCTTGATGTTCAGCTGCAGGATGTTGTGCTGTTTCCTGGTCTGAGGACGAGAGACTGCTGGTTGTGTTTCTGTGAACTCATAACTTTATATTCCTGCAGATCAGAGCGACTGTTTCCAGGACAGGCAGCATGAACTATTGTTTGCATGTTTTGAAGTTTCTATACTGCGTGTGAAAAAATAGATCTAACAAATACCTGCAAAAACCCACCGTATATGTATGTGCACAATTCTTCTTTTACCAGTGATATATTATTAAGTAAAAAGTTCTTAAATGTTGAAATCTCAAAAGAGGAGTCACAAAAAACAAAATGCTGCAAATTTCATTATTTTGAAGTAGATTTTTAGAGCAAGTCATTTAAACTGCTTTTGCCTATATTTGCACACATTATACAGCATTCCAAAATGCATTCCCAATATAAAATTAAATGTCCTTAAAATCTGCATCGAACATGTATTTACTGCGAGTTGATTTTCATAGAAATTAAGTTAAAATGTGTCCTGAAAAATTAAGAATAATCTGGCAAATGATGAGCAGGAATATAAAGTGTATAAAGTGAATAGTTTAAAAGGTGTGAAACCAGCAGCCATTAGTGTGAATGAAGAGGATAGGTAACACCGCTGTAAATACACAACACTGAAACACTGCAACAGCTTCTATGTGAACACACCACGCACAGCTACGAGGCTACTGAAGCGTTTCACTCCACAGGTAATGCCACAGATGACGGCTCAGATCCAGCTTCATTCAGAGCCACCATCTTTAGGTTGGTGCGAGGCTTCGAACAAAAACAGGATCCTCGAATCTCAAGTCAGACAAGAACTATAACGAACCTTCTAGCACCAAAAAAACACCAAAATAATCCAGTTAATGCAGATTTCAGGTTAAGAACACTGAATATATCGACCAAAGGACAGTGATTTAATACTGCTGCGGCTTCATGGGGAGCTTCAGTTCCCTCGTCTGTGAATCCGTGTTTCTTCTCTTAATGCAACGCTAGGAATGTGTGCGAAGTTCCTCTTTCATTAAGTCCTACTCTAAGTGTGTTTCAGTAGAAACTGGCAGCTGAAGCTCGCCTTTAAGAAGATTCCTTGTTGCAGCAAAATAAACGAAACAGCGTCTGTGCTTAAACAATCTAAATTTCTACACTATTGATTTAGAATTGCTGATCAGATATTACATAAAGGGCTTCGTTACAGCAGAAATATGATCATTATTCTGGCCTGATTTTAACTGATTCATTCTGAAGTTTTTTAATAAATTGCTCTTAAATTAAGCAGTTTTACTCTTTAAATTGCACATAAATCCTTTTAAAAGAACTACTGATGTAATCAATTAATACTTTTACTCCCTCTTGTTCAAGTAATCCTCAAAAAAGTACTTGATGAGTTGCCTTATATTATTTTTTAATGAAAAGTTAGCAATAGCCTGTATAGCTTGCTAACTAGCATACAAGCTAAAGCTCATCAAGCTAATGCAGTTTCTTGTTACTTTAGCTCGTATGTAGCTTACTTTTTACCTAGTGTGTAGTTCCCACATTGTGTTTTATAACTATAGTAAATATTTATCCTTGGTTTATTTTATTTTATCCCAGAAATGTATTGAATTTTACTTGAATTGTGTTTTGACAAGCTAGCATAGCAACCAGCTATTCAAGCTAGTAATCTCAGCTTCTTCCAGATGTTTTCTGATGCTATCTGTCATCACATCAACTCAATAGCAGTGGCACAATATCTCTGCACAGTTCTCTAATTCTTATTCTCCATTTTTGTTACAAATTAAGTATTATTTTGGCATACAAGCTAGCTAGCTGTAAACACAAACAGTCTAGTAACGGCACTTAAACGCAGTTAGTAATGTAGCTAAAATCACAATCATGGAGCTACATTCTTGTCCATACTCTTGATTTTTCTCCATAATATTTACTTTTAATTTTTATTTTGTTTCAACAAGCTAGCTAGCTACCAGCTCGCTAATGTAGCTAGTTTTCGGGGTATATTCTGGCGCTACCTGTAATCTATTTGACTCTCAGTGACACATTACGCCCCTATTTTCTTGTAGAAAGCTTTCCAGTTAACGTTGACCCGCTTAAAAGCTACTGGTAGCACTGTAATGCTAGTGGCCTTGAGTAGCTAGTTTTTTAGCAAGTTCCTGTTTCCTTTTAGCTAAATTGTCACAATTTTGTTCATTTGAAAGGCAAGCTTCTGTTCTAAACATGTACTTTAAGGATTTATGAACTGTGTCGTCCGTTACAAATAATGAAGAGCAGAGATAATTCTCTCTCAGGTTCTGAGTTGGTTCCTTAAAAACTCAGCTAATTTAGCCTCAACAAGCTAACTGCTATCTGAGAAGACAGAAAGTCAGTCAAACATCACAGCTGAAAACATCCTGTTCAGCAGTTTCTATCGTAGCAACAACACCTTATCGTAGTTAACTCATTTATTAACCGTGTATCACAAGCTCCTTTTAGCTAGCGCTGTAGTTAGCTATCAAGTCCCACTTCTGACAAAACTGTTCAGTTACGGTCGCTAACTTGGTCATTTTGATATTAATCACTTAGCAATCGTTTATGCGACACAATCAAAACACTTATAAGAGTTAAGGGCTAATATTTACTACGGCTTCTCTTCTCTTTTGCAATTCAGAAACAATCTGGTAGTTTATTTCCAGAAAAAGTCAAAATTTCATGACAAAGTTGCTATATGTTAACGCTAGTAGTTTGAATTTATCCCAAAAATAGAAATTTGATCTTGAAATGCAGATTATTTTGTACATTTCAACATAATTCCTAAAAAGACATGAAAAGTTCCTGTTCTGATTCAGTTTTTGCACAATTATGCATCTAATTTTGACTTTATTCTCAACATTTATTCAAATAATAATACATTTTTCTCTCATTGTTTACGTCCTTAAGCCTTCCCCTAATATTGCTTCATATCATAAAGGTTGCACAAAGACGCATCTGTTGTGCAAACGTATTTTATAACAAGATGATGATAATAAGAAGTCCTATCAATAGCTGGTGTTGTTGCTGAAATACAAACGGTGCTTCTCCCACAGCTCAGACCGATGTGACTTTTTCATATTTTCCAGTTCACGTTTGATTCTGCACGCTCGTTAGCTTTTACAGAGCTTCACTAAAACATGAAATTGATCTAAAACCAGCATCACTAAAGGATTTCACGCAGCAGCAGCAGCAGCAGAAAGCCAGTTCAGTCTCCCAGGAGAGATCTGTGGTCAGGATGAACGTTAGTGGTTCCAGCTTCATGAAGAAACTGCCTGTCAGTTTCTGCAGTAATAATTCATATTCTGTAATATAGCTGCACATCATTATCACAACTACATAGCAATAAACAGACTCCTACTCACTGTACATACAGTCACACCTGGACAGAGACTCCTGTTAAATACTTTGATAGATGAGTTTGTTCGCCTCTGAAGCTTATCCAAACTGAGGAATTGCCAACTATGCAGAAATACGATTTTAAATCTGTTAATAACTCTTGTGTTTTAAGTAAGAAAGTTCATTTGAGTGGCTGAATATGAGAGCCTTGTCACTGATAAGTGTTCAGTCAGCAGGATGTAGTTAAACCTTCCTGACTTCCTGAAGCCGTTTGCAGGCAGTAAATCACAGACCGAACCAAAATGGCCGCCCAGTTGCAGCAGGAAGCCTCTCAAAGGCAGGAAACTGATCTCTGTGCGGGGAAGGGTCAGTGTCCTGCGCCTCTGGAGGACGGGCTTTCAGAGCGTCCATCCTTCGAGGCAGAGGATTTCTTCTGCTTCTGTTTGGAGTTCCTCAGCATCCTGACCTGCAGACACAACAACACAGGAAGTAATAAAAAAACTACAAAACATAAACCAAACTACAAATAAATTACAGCTATTCACAAACTTGGGGAGTAATGTAATAAATGCAATGCTGTCACATGACTTCCCGTCTCCACCGCTAAGCTAAAGGAGGCTAATGTTGGGTTATAGAGGAACTACAGCACGGTCACATGACTTCATGTCTCCACCGCTAAGCTAAAGGAGGCTAATGTTGGGCTATAGAGGAACTACAGCACGGTCACATGACTTCACATCTCCACCGCTAAGCTAAAGGAGGCTAATGTTGGGCTATAAAGGAACTACAGCACGGTCACATGACTTCACATCTCCACCGCTAAGCTAAAGGAGGCTAATGTTGGGCTATAAAGGAACTACAGCACGGTCACATGACTTCACGTCTCCACCGCTAAGCTAAAGGAGGCTAATGTTGGGCAGCATGACGTTTAGTCGTCTCCTTTAGACACTTCTTAGCAACCTTTTTTATTCACAGTGGGGTATTTACTGACGTATTTTATGTCGTAGAACCAAACTTTAAAATCTCTCCAGATTGTTACTATGATAATTGGGACTACGGGTGCCATGCAGGGTCAAACCTTGGGTCCGGCTGCAGAGATGATGATGTGTCCCGGAGGCTGGATCCACGGCTCCCCGTCCACCTGCACCGGGATCGGCTTACTGACCGTCAGACGGATGTAGTACCCCTGAGCAATACGGATCCCTGAGCGCAACCCACTCTGCACCTGGCCCTGCACACACACACACACTCCTCATTTACCAAGAAATCAAGGAAAAAGTTGTAATAACTGTAGGGAATCACCCGGTCTTGTACGACCAGTCCCTGTCCCCATACAGGGACACAAACAGGAGGAACCAGGCATGGAGGGAGGTGGCAGAGTGGGTGAAACTGGTATTCGCCTGTTTGGGGAGTTTATATCCAGTGTACTTCGTTTTAACACTGAATGGACAGCTAGCAGGCGTACAGTGTATAAAGCTAGCATGGCATGTTGCATAAAATAGCGCCGTAGACATTAATGCCATAAACCTTCATCATAGAAATCCATTCTCACAATAATCGAGCTCTAGAAAGCGGGCTGTTTTGCTTTGAGTTTCCGGAGCCAGACGGGAGATTCATGTGATTGGTTGATAGTCGCGTTAGCCCCAAGCACCAGACACGCCCTCCGGCAAGCGTCAACGGAACGGAACCGTGTGAATGCTGCGTAACAATGTCATATAAATAATGACTTAAAGGAGTTTTTAAATGCATTACTTAACTTGTAGTGTATTGCAGTATTCAGTCTTTATTGTAATGGTGCTTTTACGTCAGTGTGTGTTTGTGTGTGTGTGTGTGTGTGTGTGTGTGTGTGTGTGTGTGTGTGTGTGTGTGTATGTGTGTGTGTGTGTGTGTGTGTGTGTGTGTGTGTGTGTGTATGTCTCACCATGTGCACGACCCCGGTGACCCCGACCACCTCCAGCAGCCCGTCGTCGATCCTCGGTTTCCTGTGGCGACTATCGACCTCCGACCCCCAGAGGTCAGCACCAGAACCCCAACTACACACACACACACACACACACACACACAAACGGTAAAAAATATAATAGGTAAAACAAGTGTGTGTGTGTGTGTGTGTGTGTGTGTGTGTGTGTGTGTGTGTGTGTGTGTGTGTGTGTGTGTGTGTGTGTGTGTGTCTGTTACCTGGGTATGTTGAGGAAGATGAGCCCCTCGATGTTGGGCAGCGGGATGTCCTGCGCGTCGACCTGCAGGGTCAGCTCTTTGTGCAGACTGCGGCTGCAGCTGATCTTCTGCAGGCCCGCCTTCACGTACACGCGTTTATTGTGGAACCTGGGGGGGACACATGCAGGGTTTATCTTCAGAGACATGTCCCGCTCCGTCTGAAGGACCTGAACACATTAAATAATGTTAATGATAATGAATATTAGCTTTAATAACCTGCTGGTGAATTTATCGGGCTCGTCCTCGCGGGCCTGGTGAAAGTCGAGGCTGAGCTCGGCGTCGATGCCCAGACCAAAGTAGTTGTTCATCTGCACAATCTGAGGAGAGCAGAGACAATAAACCACGTTCAAGTGAGAATCATACTTTAAATGATGCATTTAGACAGCTGCTTTTTTCTTAGAGCTAAAAGTGCTTCACATAGAAACAACAGAAATCAGATTACACAGGACTGCAGATGGAAATAAATCATTGAAAAAATCCATAAACAAGTCAACACCAAATGATGAGTACATCTTTGAATGCAACTTTTGGTTAAGAAATCAAAGCTACATTACAGTCAAATTAAAATATAGTTTAAACTATCTTGACTTCACATATTTAAAGGGATTTCTTTAAAAGATATGATAAACCATATTCCAAAATAGTCAGAAAACTCTTAGAAATTTTGTTAAATAATTGCAATTATGATTTTTGGGCAAATATGATGTGTTGTTTTTATTTTACAGTTTATCCAGTTATTTTTTATAGTATTTTTTCATTTTCTTTCTTATTTATGTAAAATTCTACTGGACTCTTATTCTTATTTGAGCTGAAGCCAGCATCAGAGGGACTGTAGTTGGATTTAAAGATGTATACCCCCCTGACCTTGGGGGGGTCCAGGAAGCCGTTGGCATCCTCGGAGACGTCCTGAGCGTCCAGCAGGATGGTCCAGCGGTCCATCTGGACCTCCTCCGCCTCGTCCACAGAAATCAGGATGTGGGCGGGGTCCTCGCCGCTGTAGCCCGGCCCCCAGCGCAGCACCCGGGCCAGGTCGTTCCCTACACACACACACACACACACACACACACACACACACACACTTGTTTTGCCTCGGCCTCCGGAGATGTTACTGAAGGTAGTAAACTCTGGAGGTGTTTCGTCCTCACCTGTCCCCAGAGGAACGATGCCGATGGGGGGTTCCCTGCAGACCAGTTTGTGCCTCACGGCCTCCAGGACCCCCAGCACCCAGCCGGTGGTCCCGTCCCCCCCGCAGACAAGCACCCGAAACCTGGGCACCTCCCTGAACGTGTGCAGGCTGCACCACAGAAGAAGAGGACGGGGTTTAATCTCACATAAACCGAGTCAGTCTCACCGAGTGCTGTGATTGACCTCGGGGTGCGCTTGTTTCGCTCACCCTGCCAGCGGGCCTCCGTTGGAGATGTCAAACACCTGGTGGGGGTTCAGGAGCTTCCGGAAGCTGTAGAGCAGGTCTCTGCCTTTCAGCCCTCCGCTCCTCGGGTTCACAAACACAAGCAGGGGACAGATGTCCGGGGAGAGACGGTTCAGCTGAGAGGAGAGGAGACAAGGAGAGGTGAGCACTTCTCTACCGTCTGCACGAGTACAGGGACATTGAAGTTAGAAAAACGAATGTGTGTCTCACCAAGATCTCTGGAATAACCAGGGAGGTCAGCGACTTGTTGTTGACGCTCGTGTCTCTCGCCAGCAAGTAGATCCGCTCGGCTTCAGAAAAACACGAGATCTGCAGCGCCACCGCGCCTGCACACACACACACACACACACACACACACACACACACACACACACACACACACCATGTACTATACTTCACAAGAGTATTTTCTCCTTGAGACACTTTCTACTTTCACTGCAGCTGCACTGAGATCGTCAACACAGGAAAATACCTGAACAAAATCCTGGATTTGAAAACAGAGATTTATTTTATTTATATCAACTTTCTTTAATAAAAACACAAACAATGAGGAAATGATGACATACATTTTAAAACCTGTTTATAGATTTAAAGTGGATTTATTACATATGTTCTTGATATCATGTACGAAAACATGTGAAAAATAATCGTGAAAATGTTTTCAAATGTGACAAAAATAATTGTGAAAAAAGTCCAAAGATGTCCTCAAATTAGTTCAAGTCTAAAAAAAATAATCAAGTTAAGTTCACCTACAGAATACAACTAATAATATGATTCCAGCCTGCGTTTACCTCCTAAGAGAAATAACATCAGTATTATAAGAATGCAAATATTTATCTGACACTGCACGAATACCAGCTTAAACACATCGTAGCCGTCCTAAAACTGATCTCAGATGCTTCACACAGTGCCTCACCTTGACTGGAATAGAAGTGACTGAGGGAGACCAGGTGACCTGCAGACAGAGACAGAATGAAACCCAAGAAGAAGAAGACAGGAAGTGGAGTCTTCATTAACAGATTCACAACGAACAGACACAAACCAACAGGGTAGAGGCTAAAGAAGACCACCAAGAGACACACAACAAATGTAAAGAGACACACAATGAGAACAAACTATACTAAATCACCAAAACGAGACATTTAATAACTCCAAAGGGACCTGAAACACTACGGAGAACACAAAAAGAGACACATTGTGTGTGTGTGTGTGTGTGTGTGTGTGTGTGTGTGTGTGTGTGTGTGTGTGTGTGTGTGTGTGTCTCACTCTTGGCAGTCAGCTGCTCCTGGATCAGCGCCTCGTACTCCTCTCGGCTCAGCAGGGGGTCCAGGCCCCCGATCAGCAGACTCACCTGCACCCCTCCCTTCCTGTTCGCCACCACCAAGAACCGGGTCTGGTTCATCTGCCGCAAAGACACCTGGGAAATAAAATCATTCATCAATCCATTAGTCAATCAATCAATCTCGTTAATATCACCTCGGTCACATTTCATGAGCAGGTGGACCGTTTGGCTCAAATCAAAAGAACAATTATGAGTTATTTGGATGAATTAAAACAAAGGACTCGTTGCGTAATCTTGATTTGATTTGATTTTAGATTATTGTTATTTAAAATACACTGTGTGTTCTTTAACGAGCTCTCACCTTCCTGATCTCCTGCAGCTTCTCCAGAATATTCTCCTGAGGCGACAGAGTCTGTCTCTGAACTGCAGGACAGACGAGGAGACGTCGTTAAAAAATATAATAATAATAAATGTGTATTCATTTATTAAAATGTACAAAAAACTGACATTCATTTGACGGTAGGAAAAATAAACACAATAATAGAACATTTATTTAAAAAACTCCAACGTTAGAAGGAAATAAAAACCTCACCCTGCTTACTGCTCATGTAGACCTCCATCAGACTGAAGCTGGACACATCCTCGTCCTGACACACACACACACACACACACACACACACACACACACACACACACACACACACACACACACACACACACACACACACACACACACACACACACACACACACACACACACACACACACACACACACACACACACACACATGATGACCATACTAAATGTAAACAGATCAGAGACTGAAATGAGTTCTAATTTAAAGTCACCTTTCTGTCCAGCAGACGGAGGACCTCTGAGAGAACCGTCTCTGCTGTGCTGTCTTTAGAGACGGACACCGAGGCAAAGGACCTGAGACACAGCACGGAAAACCATTAAAGGACTGGGAGAACACCAGCAGGCAAAACCATTAAACTGGAAAATAACAAAATGTTTCAAACTGGGTAATGACAAAAGTTGAACCATTTGAAGACTGGGAATTCACTATGAGCTGAAACGTTAACCAACTGGGAGAAGACTGTCCGGTTTGATCATCAAAAACCATGAGAAAACTGGGAAAATACCAGCAGGTAAAACCATTATCGAACTGGGAGAATACCATTTCATTCAACCATTAATAAAAACATTTAAAAACTGGGAAAATAAACCAGTGTATAATCCTATTAATAAACCGGGGTAATCCCAGTATGTTAACCAATGCATACTGGGAAATATATGTGCATTTAGCAACATCGAACTGGGAGAACACCAGTACATTATGAACGTGTTCTAGGAGTGTGAGCAGCCGTCTCTCACCTGTTCCAGCCGGCAAACACCTTGATGACCTCGGGATCCCGCGGTCGGAGCCTCAGCAGCCAGGCGTCCCCCTCCCTCGGGGGGGTCCGGTTGTCGGGGCCCATCTCCCTCGGGGGGGTCCGGTTGTCGGGGCCCCTCTCCTTCGGGGGGGTCTGGTTGGCGGGGCCCCCGTTACGATTGAGGATGTCATCACTATGGAGACGCTGCACGGTGCCGACCTCCTGCAGCTCAAAGTCCTGAGGATCACCGGGGAGGAAGAAGGAGCGCAACGCCGCCTCCTGCAGGACAACACACGTCACATAAATACAGTAATAACAATAACAACAACAATAATAACAACAACAATAACAATAACAACAATAATAACAACAATAATAATAATAACAATAATAACAACAATAATAATAACAACAATAACAATAATAATAATAACAACAATAATAACAACAATAATAATAATAATAACAACAATAATAATAACAATAATAATAATAACAACAACAATAATAACAATAATAATAACAACAACAATAATAATAACAACAACAATAATAACAACAACAATAATAATAATAACAATAATAACAACAACAATAATAATAATAATAATAACAATAATAACAACAACAATAACAACAATAATAATAATAACAACAACAATAACAATAATAATAATAACAATAATAATAATAATAACAACAACAATAATAATAATAACAATAATAATAACAACAACAATAATAATAATAACAATAATAACAACAACAATAATAATAATAATAATAACAATAATAACAACAACAATAACAACAATAATAATAATAACAACAACAATAACAATAATAATAACAATAATAACAACAACAATAACAATAATAATAATAATAACAACAACAATAATAATAATAACAATAATAATAATAACAACAATAACAACAACAATAATAATAATAATAACAACAATAATAATAATAATAATAACAATAATAACAACAACAATAACAACAATAATAATAATAACAACAACAATAATAATAACAATAATAATAATAACAACAATAACAACAACAATAATAATAATAACAATAATAACAACAACAATAACAACAATAATAATAATAACAACAACAATAATAATAATAACAATAATAATAATAACAACAATAACAACAACAATAATAATAATAATAACAACAATAATAACAACAACAATAATAATAATAACAACAATAACAACAATAATAATAACAACAATAACAATAATAATAATAATAACAATAAAACATATAATGATATTAAAATGGGAAAAATAAATAATAATTTGTATTATTATTTTATTACTAAAATTGTAATAAAATATTCAATTTTTGCTCTTTTTTTATTGGAATAAATTAATACATTTCCCCAATTTCTTCCACCCTGAAAACATCAACATTACAATGCTGTACATTTACTTTAATTAGTTATAGTATAACTTGAATTAGTAGTAGAGGTTGTAGTTGTAGTAGTAGCAGTAGTAGCAGTAGTAGTAGCAGTAGTAGTAGTAGTAGCAGTAGTAGCAGTAGCAGTAGTAGTAGTAGCAGTAGCAGTAGCAGTAGCAGTAGTAGTAGCAGTAGTAGCAGTAGCAGTAGTAGCAGTAGCAGTAGCAGTAGCAGTAGCAGTAGCAGTAGCAGTAGCAGTAGCAGTAGCAGTAGCAGTAGCAGTAGCAGTAGCAGTAGCAGTAGCAGTAGTAGCAGTAGCAGTAGTAGCAGTAGCAGTAGCAGTAGCAGTAGCAGTAGCAGTAGTAGCAGTAGCAGTAGTAGCAGTAGCAGTAGCAGTAGCAGTAGCAGTAGCAGTAGAGGAATGCAGTAGTATTGTGTGTGAAGTGTAAACAGGAAGTCCTCACCACCACTTCCTCGTTCCTCGTGGCTCTGCTGATGGAGACCAACCGGAAGAATCCGCGCTTCACTGCATCGTCACCGTCACACACCTTAATCACCTGCTTACCTGGAACACACACACACCATCCCATTTCAAAATAAAAGTCTGTGAGTTTGTAATACAAACCCTGCAGTGTTTATTCAGAAAATAACGTATTCTACTTTGGTCTGAAACTGCTGCACTATAGTTCCTTTGGATCAGTAAAGATGTATTATCTCCTTTCATTTGGTGAATTCATGGAAGTACAGCCTCTATATATGCCGTCACTGCACTTCGTGGATCAACACTTGAGTTTGTAAAAAAGGATTCAGATACCGGTCTCTGCAGCTGCAGGCGGAGCCTCCTTAGACGCTGCAGCAGACGGATCCAGATCATCTGAGGTATCTGAGAGAAACATGGAGAGACACATTAAGACACAGACACTAAACTGTGCACCCACCATCTCCAGCAGCTGGAGGACTGAAGGGATCCGGGACACTTTGTTTATTCATTTCACATAAAAAAAGTACTCAAATCCAAGGAAGAGGAGTATCCTATTGTTCATGTTCAATGTAGTAATGCTTAATTCTTTTGAAGTCGCTGAAGTGACCTTTGTGACCCCCTCCTCTCTGAAATGGAAGAAAACTTGCAGGGATTTTAGTTTTTCTCTCTAGACACAAAATAGTTTGTTCATAAACACGTCCTCATTATTCAGAGGCAGAACATTCCAGGAAAAGAGTGTCTGTTCTCACACTGCATCACAGAGGATGTGGTCGTGTGTGTGTGTGTGTGTGTGTGTACCCTGCTCAGGGCTCTCTGTGATGCGGTGCAGGTGCAACTTCCTGAAGTTCCTGGAGTCAAGGCGGACGCAGGCGGGCGGCAGCAGCATGCAGCGCAGACGACCCAGAGTGCACTCTGCTGGCACGCTGAGGTAACACGCCACGTGAGTCTACACACACACACACACACACACACACACACACACACACACACACACACACACACACACACACACACACACACACACACACACACACACACACACACACACACACACACACACACACACACACACACACACACACACACACACACACACACACACACACACACACACACACACACACACACCTTACACTTAGGAGTGCTTGTGTTAAATGTCTAGAGCTTTTATTGTGAAAGGTAAGCAGGAAGTGAAGGGCTCACCGTGATGCCGCACCACTCACACCTCGTCCCAGTCATCACGTCCGACGAGCCGCAGGAGCGCCGACACACGTCGCAGCGCGCCGCCGACGAGAGGTTCCCCTCTCTCCAGTGGTGGTGGAACGTATCCTGCAGCCGCACAGAAAGTAGATCCGGTCAGAAGTCATTACAGGACTTAAAGGAACACCAGGTAACAAGGTCTGCCCGTACGAAGGATCTACACTGGTGTTCAGAGGCGTGACATTAACAGAGTGAGGGGAAAAATAAAGAATACAACATTTATTTTAAAGAACACAAAAATATTTTTAAAGAATAAAAAAGAAAAGAATAAAAACATATTTAAAAATAATAATAATAATAAAGAAAAGTAAAGACCACTTTTTTTAGGAATACTAAATAAAATTAAAAGAAAATAAAATATATTTTAAAAACTCCTAAAAACAATAACTGCAAATGTAAAGTAAGAACAATTAAAGCAGAAGGAGATTTAAAATGTGGAAAGTATTATAACATTTGTGTAACGTTGACAGGATTAGTGACAAAATACATAAATGAAATGGGAGTGCTGCAAAAACATCAAAACCAAACACTCTGTGAAGGTAAACAATTCAACCATAAAGACAGGGTATGATATCAGTTCATCAAATATTAATTATGGTAAAAATCGCCTTCTTTCTCGATGTAAATGACATAAAAACGTGCCTAATTTAAGATATAATTCATTCATAATGAGTTAAATAAATGAGTGCTTTGTTTCATGTTATATCAAAGTAGTTGAAGTGCAGCACGGTTTAGAAGAAAGTGTGTGTTCGGTTTGCCAGTGCGTCGTGACTGTGAGTTTCTGTGGTTTGGTGCCTCGGAACCAAGGTTTGTTCGTTGTGTGTTGGTACTGCCTTTTATGTGACGTACTGTGAAGCACAACGTGGGCAGACGTCGTTATCAACGCTGCATGTATGCATGCACGTACGCACGCATGTATGTATGCACACACACATGTATGCATGCATACATGTGTGTGTGCGTGCGCATCAAAGATATTCCCTGTAATATAAAATCAAGAGGATCAGAGAGATGTTTCCTCCTGTTGGTTTGATCAAAACTACACCTAGCAGCTGACACACACACACACACACACACACACACACACACACACACACACACACACACACACACACACACACACACACACACACACACACACACACACACACACACACACACACACACACACACACACACACACACACACACACACACACACACACACACACACACACACACACACACTTGTTGTTAACCAGCACTGTTCCCCGCTGGTGGAGTTTATGGTTCTAAGGTGCCGTCCT
The DNA here is from genome assembly GCF_036324505.1 of Eleginops maclovinus. Classification (NCBI taxonomy): domain Eukaryota; kingdom Metazoa; phylum Chordata; class Actinopteri; order Perciformes; family Eleginopidae; genus Eleginops; species Eleginops maclovinus. The sequence continues at coordinate 687,504 of NC_086371.1, forward strand.
TTTTACCTGCCGAGGGAGTTTTCCGCCATTCTACTGTGGCGGTTTATATCCCTCCGAGCCCCAACAACAAGGACAGAAAGGAGGCACTCAGTGAACTTTACAAAGCCATCAGTGACCAACAGACAGCACACCCAGACGGCCTTCTCATCGCAGCTGGAGACTTCAACCACGCTAACTTAAAAACTGTTCTGCCTAAAATATACCAGCATGTTGATTTTCCAACCAGGTCTACACGACCATCAAGGGAGCATACAAGGCGTCCCCCCTCCCCCACATCGGCCTCTCTGACCACCTCACTGTCCTGCTGAAACCGGCCTACAGAGCAAGGGTAAAGGTTGCCAAACCGGTTTCAAAACAGGTACGGGTGTGGACAGAGGACAGTACTGCTGCACTTCAAGACTGCTTTGATACAGCAGACTGGGACATGTTCAAGCAGGCAGCAACTTACAACCATCCCATTAACACACAAGAACACACAGAGACAGTCACAGGCTACATCACCAAGTGCATTGATGATGTAACCACCACCAGAGCCACCACCATCCGAGCCAACCAGAAGCCATGGCTGACAGGAGGTCCGCATGCTGCTCAAGGCCCGCGACACCGCCTTCAGAGCTGGAGACCCAGCTGGGCTGAGAGCAGCCAGGGCCGACCTGTGCCGTGGCATCAGGAAAGCTAAACGTCTGTACACCAGGAAAATCACAGGACATTTCAAAGACAGCAGGGACTCACTGAGCCTGTGGCAGGTATTAGGACCATAACGGACTACAAACTACCACCGCAGACCTGTGACAGTCACACCTCCCTGCTCAACAACCTCAACTGCGCAGAAAACCACCCCCCCCCGCCGACGACCAGACTATGTGTCTGTCCCCAGCCGGTGTGAGGAGCACACTGCTGAGGATTAATACCTGCAAGGCTGTGGGACCTCACAACATTCTTGGTCAAGTGCTGAGGGACTGCGCAGAGGAGCTCACGGATGTCCTCACAGACATCTTTAACACCTCCCTGAGCCAGGCTGTTGTTCCCACGTGCTTCAAGGAAACCACCATCATTCCTGTGCCGAAGAAGTCATCTCCAGCCTGCTTCAACAACTACCGCCCCATCGCACTGACCTCGACCATCATGAAGTGCTTCGAAAGACTGGTCATGAAGCAGATCAAATCCACTCTTCCTCCCTCCCTGGACACGTTTCAGTTTGCCTACCGAGCCAAACGGTCCACAGAGGATGCAATCACCTCCGCTCTACACCCAGCCCTCACACACCTGGACACTAAGAACTCCTACGTCAGAATGCTATTCATAGACTTCAGCTCAGCATTCAACACCATCATCCCCCAGCAGCTTGTGCGTAAACCTACAGACCTGGGCCTCAGCCCCTCTCTCTGCAACTGGTTGCTGGACTTCCTCACAGAGAGACCACAAGCTGTCCGGGTCATCAACAACACATCGAACACACTAACACTGAGCACGGGGGCCCCCCAAGGCTATTTGCTCAGCCCCCTTCTCTTCACCCTGCTGACCCATGACTGCAAACCCAGCTACAGCTCCAACCACATCGTGAAGGTCGCTGACGACACCACCGTGGTGGGTCTCATCAGCCACAACGATGAGACTAACTACAGGAAGGAAGTGAAGCAGCTGGCCCGTTGGTGCCAAGATAACAACCTCTTCCTCGATGTGGGGAAAACAAAGGAGATTGTTGTTGACTTCAGGAGAACCCACTCCCAACCCCCCTCCCTCTGAACATCAATGGTGCTGCTGTGGAGCAGGTGAGCAGCACCAAATTCCTGGGTGTGACCATCACAGACGAGCTCACCTGGAACAACAACACCACTGCACTGGCAAAGAAGGCCCAGCAGCGCCTCTACTTCATCAGGAAGTTCAAGCGAGCAGGAGCCCCCCCCCCCCCGTCATGCTCTCATTCTACCGAGGCGCCACTGAGAGCATCCTCAGCAGCTGCATCACGCTGTGGTTTGGAAGCTGCACCGCCTCCAACCGCAGGAACCTGCAGCGCATCGTGAACTCTGCCCAGAGGATCATCGGGGTCTCACTCCCTACACTACAGGACATCTACAGCACCCGCCTCACCCCACCCACCCCTCCAACAGCCTCTTCAGCCTCCCGCCTTCAGGGAGAAGGTTCCACAGCCTCCGCTCGAGCTCCACCAGGCTGAGGAACAGCTTCTTCCACCAGGCGGTCAGGATGCTGAACTCTCTCTCTCCTCCCTCCCTCCGTACCTCTCTCCTCTCTCCCCCTCTCTCCGTCCCTCCCGCTCTCTCCCCGTCTCTCATCTCCCTCTCCCCCCGCTCCCATCTCTCCCCTGACCTCTCCGCCCTCCGTCCCACCCACCTTTCCCCACAGCCTCAATGGAACTGTACCAGGACATGAATCCCCCTCCCTCACACACCCGTCCCTCATCCAGCACCAGTCACCTTCTATTCTCCGCTGCTACTGAAAATGTACTTTTGCACTAAAGATCTACCTGCACCACGTCACACTGTGTTGATGGTGTCCAACATATGTATATGTTACTTAGTTTTTGTTTTGTATACCCCTTTTTACCCCCCCCCCCCCCCTTTTTACCACCCCCTTTTTTTCTAAGCTCTTCTCTTTTTATGTTTTATGTTCTTTTATATTTGCACTGTGGGACTGCCAGTTCAATGTTCTGTATGTATAACACAGGTGGAGACTTTGACAATAAAGTGGACTTTGACACAAAAACACACACACACACACACACACACACACACACACACACACACACACACACACACACACACACACACACACACACACACACACACACACACACACAACTTCCTCATCTCCTTGAACTCTGACTGCTGTATAAGTACTGCGCAAAGGATTGTGGGTCAGAATAAGGAAAGCGTGCTGGTGTTTTTATGAATACTACGTTAGTGTGGGCCTCGTGACGCAGGGACAGTTAGATCCTGTGGGAGGTGCATCATTGAGCCGGTACGTGATCTCTCCTCACCTGCTGCAGAGTGCCGTCCGCCTGAGAGCTGCGGCAGTCTGCACAGCTGAAGAGCGCACAGTCAGCGTGCACGTGCAGCTCACACACTGCAACACACACGAGACCATTTGGAAAATGAAACCATGACAAAGCATTTTAAAACAGAGCAATACATATCATTTTTCAATCAATCTGACTTTAATTATGTTAAAAGTACTTCACATGCTGGGTGAACTGGTTTTACTGGTGCTGCCGGAGGTCTCACCTTCGCAGCGTAGCGCCGTGCTTCCCTCCGTCTGTTTCCTGCAGACGCAGCAGAAACGCTTCTTCTGACCCGCCGGGCCGAAGCAGTGAGAGACCGGGACCTGCAGGGGGCGGAGGAGAGACTACTGAAGCTCATGCTAGCACAACGCTAATGCTAACGCAATGCAAGATAATGTAAGCACAACTGAAAGGAACACACACCAACACAACGCGAGGTAACACAGCAGGAGACAATACCTGACGATAGATTCGCACTATGTCGGGTGCGTTTGTTTTACTCACCCGCACCAGAGACGGGGTCATGCAGGAACAGACTGAGCGCATCGTCTTCAGACACTTCTCATGACACATGAAGTTACACACTGAGGAGAGAGAGAGGAAACACTGTGAACATCAGCAGGAGAGGACTCTTTAATTGTCCAGCAGTGGCTCAGTCAGTAGGGGCTTGGACTGGGAATCGTAGGGTCGCCGGTTCAAGTCCCCGAACAGACTTGAAAAATGGAAAGTGGACTGCTACTTGGAGAGGTCCCAGTTCACCTCCTAGGCCCTGCTGTGGTGCCCTTGAGCAAGGCACCGGACACCTCCAATCCCCCCCCTCCCCATTGCTCCCCGGGCGCTGCACGATAGCTGCCCACTGCTCCTAGTACTAGGATGGGTTAAATGCAGAGGACTAATTTCACTGCGTGTGCTCTGCTGTGTGCATGTATGTGACTAATAAAGAGGGTTTCATCCTCCGATTCTATCTATCTATCTTAAAGTAGAGACTCTACATACTGATATACACCTGAACATCAGCAGGAGAGGACTCTTTAAAGTAGAGACTCTACATACTGATATACACCTGAACATCAGCAGGAGAGGACTCTTTAAAGTAGAGACTCTACATACTGATATACACCTGAACATCAGCAGGAGAGGACTCTTTAAAGTAGAGACTCTACATACTGATATACACCTGAACATCAGCAGGAGAGGACTCTTTAAAGTAGAGACTCTACATACTGATATACACCTGAACATCAGCAGGAGAGGACTCTTTAAAGTAGAGACACTACATACTGATATACACCTGAACATCAGCAGGAGAGGACTCTTTAAAGTAGAGACTCTACATACTGATATACACCTGAACATCAGCAGGAGAGGACTCTTTAAAGTAGAGACACTACATACTGATATACACCTGAACATCAGCAGGAGAGGACTCTTTAAAGTAGAGACACTACATACTGATATACACCTGAACATCAGCAGGAGGGACTCTTTAAAGTAGAGACTCTACATACTGATATACACCTGAACATCAGCAGGAGAGGACTCTTTAAAGTAGAGACTCTACATACTGATATACACCTGAACATCAGCAGGAGAGGACTCTTTAAAGTAGAGACTCTACATACTGATATACACCTGAACATCAGCAGGAGAGGACTCTTTAAAGTAGAGACGCTACATACTGATATACACCTGAACATCAGCAGGAGAGGACTCTTTAAAGTAGAGACACTACATACTGATATACACCTGAACATCAGCAGGAGAGGACTCTTTAAAGTAGAGACACTACATACTGATATACACCTGAACATCAGCAGGAGAGGACTCTTTAAAGTAGAGACACTACATACTGATATACACCTGAACATCAGCAGGAGAGGACTCTTTAAAGTAGAGACTCTACATACTGATATACACCTGAACATCAGCAGGAGAGGACTCTTTAAAGTAGAGACACTACATACTGATATACACCTGAACATCAGCAGGAGAGGACTCTTTAAAGTAGAGACTCTACATACTGATATACACCTGAACATCAGCAGGAGAGGACTCTTTAAAGTAGAGACTCTACATACTGATATACACCTGAACATCAGCAGTAGAGGACTCTTTAAAGTAGAGACAGACGTTATATAAGCGGAAAGCGCCGGTAGCCCTTATGTAAAGGTCTTTATCTGCGGGTCAAAGGGAGCGCACCTCAAAGGGCGTAATAATCCGTCATTCTGCAGAAAATCTGTGCAGCGTGAGGACAGAAGACAGAGGACAGAGGTCAGAGGACAGAGGACAGAGGGGGGGCTGTGACGCTCGTTCATAATGTCATTCAGGATTTAATTTCTGTTAGACGGCTTTCCCCTCGGTCAGGCTCACTTTTAGTCTGATTGGTGCTTAAATGTTGTTGTGTTCCCTTCAAAACAGTGAAAGTAATACCTAGAGGAGCGATCTTCTGGAGGTATAGAATAGAAAGACATAAACGACATCAAACAGACATCTCCCTGTGTTGGAACTTTTTTAAATTGTACACTTAAATAATTTGTGTTGATTTCTTTTAATCCCTACCTAAGATTTCACCTGTGGAATCAAGAATCAGTTCATTACAGAATAATTCAATGGTAATAATTAAGGAATGATGATGATGATGATGATGATGATGATGATGATGATGCCAGACACACATGCAACTCCTGTTGCCATGCCAACCCAGAGGAAGTAAATCACGACTTGACTGCAACGTGGAGGACCAGTCAGTGTTACTGGGCAGAGTGGAGAGAGAGAGTTTGTGTATGTGTGTGTGTGTGTGTGTGTGTGTGTGTGTGTGTGTGTGTGTGTGTGTGTGTGTGTGTGTGTGTGTGTGTGTGCGTGTGCATGTGCATGTTCTGCTTGTTGAATACATGCAGAACATGCCTTCTTTGAAGCAAAATTAAGTAAAGAGGTGTAAAGGAAAGGCCTTTAAAGAGTCCTCTCCTGCTGATGTTCAGGTGTATATCAGTATGTAGTGTCTCTACTTTAAAGAGTCCTCTCCTGCTGATGTTCAGGTGTATATCAGTATGTAGAGTCTCTACTTTAAAGAGTCCTCTCCTGCTGATGTTCAGGTGTATATCAGTATGTAGAGTCTCTACTTTAAAGAGTCCTCTCCTGCTGATGTTCAGGTGTATATCAGTATGTAGAGTCTCTACTTTAAAGAGTCCTCTCCTGCTGATGTTCAGGTGTATATCAGTATGTAGTGTCTCTACTTTAAAGAGTCCTCTCCTGCTGATGTTCAGGTGTATATCAGTATGTAGTGTCTCTACTTTAAAGAGTCCTCTCCTGCTGATGTTCAGGTGTATATCAGTATGTAGAGTCTCTACTTTAAAGAGTCCTCTCCTGCTGATGTTCAGGTGTATATCAGTATGTAGAGTCTCTACTTTAAAGAGTCCTCTCCTGCTGATGTTCAGGTGTATATCAGTATGTAGAGTCTCTACTTTAAAGAGTCCTCTCCTGCTGATGTTCAGGTGTATATCAGTATGTAGTGTCTCTACTTTAAAGAGTCCTCTCCTGCTGATGTTCAGGTGTATATCAGTATGTAGTGTCTCTACTTTAAAGAGTCCTCTCCTGCTGATGTTCAGGTGTATATCAGTATGTAGAGTCTCTACTTTAAAGAGTCCTCTCCTGCTGATGTTCAGGTGTATATCAGTATGTAGAGTCTCTACTTTAAAGAGTCCTCTCCTGCTGATGTTCAGGTGTATATCAGTATGTAGAGTCTCTACTTTAAAGAGTCCTCTCCTGCTGATGTTCAGGTGTATATCAGTATGTAGTGTCTCTACTTTAAAGAGTCCTCTCCTGCTGATGTTCAGGTGTATATCAGTATGTAGTGTCTCTACTTTAAAGAGTCCTCTCCTGCTGATGTTCAGGTGTATATCAGTATGTAGTGTCTCTACTTTAAAGAGTCCTCTCCTGCTGATGTTCAGGTGTATATCAGTATGTAGTGTCTCTACTTTAAAGAGTCCTGTCCTGCTGATGTTCAGGTGTATATCAGTATGTAGAGTCTCTACTTTAAAGAGTCCTCTCCTGCTGATGTTCAGGTGTATATCAGTATGTAGTGTCTCTACTTTAAAGAGTCCTCTCCTGCTGATGTTCAGGTGTATATCAGTATGTAGTGTCTCTACTTTAAAGAGTCCTCTCCTGCTGATGGTCAGGTGTATATCAGTATGTAGAGTCTCTACTTTAAAGAGTCCCGGGTTTGTTGTTATTTGCAGTAGGTCATTTGTTCCCTTGATATATTTCTAAAAGTCATGAATGCTTAAGATCCATCAAAGCTCTTTATTCTGCATAATTAACCGTTTTAACTAACACTGCAAACATTGTTCATATGCATGTATACGTGGATGAACAAGTATTACAGTTGTTGTTGCTGTTGTTGTTGTTGTTGTTGTTGTTGTTGTTGTTGTTGTTGTTGTTGTACTGGACTTTTATGTCACTTATTTACTTATTACTAATATATCTTCCTGTAATTGCTCTATTTGCTTTGGTGTATCCAGCATAAAAGTATCTCTCTGGATTAAAGAGTGTTATGTTTTACTGCTTCATTCATTAAATGCAATTTATACAAACCGCTCTTCAGTCATCAGCAAACCCTTCTTGTTCTGGGGTCACCTGCAGCTGGATGTGCACTTCCGCAGAAGTGCCTGACTTTTTACTGTCAATAATTCATATAAATAATACCCTTCATGCCTTACCTTCACACAGGAAGCCGACCAGCCCCCAGATGAAGTCGCTGCAGCTGTGGCAGAAGGTAGGCTTGGTGAGGGTGACTTTCCGGAGGCAGTGGCCTCCAGGAGCTGGGATCTGGTACTTGCTCCGGGGAACAGGGGACTGCTGAGCCCGCTTCTTCCCGGCCAGAGGGCTCGATGTCCGGCTGTCTGTGGCCTCAGGGTCCGCCGGTCTGCAGTCCGCCATAGCCTCCTCAACACACCGACACAAGTGCAACAACACGGGGTGTGTCTTAGCTTAAAGTGGAGCAGAAAACTCCTGGAGCTCTAAAAAGAATATATTCCACCCCCAGCGGCGAGACATCCCACCCGGCGACAGGGCTCCTTTCTCGGCGTTAGTCCTGGAGCTCACCCCGGTCGTCAAAAGCTATTTATCCAGTTCCAGAAATACAGAGTCGGCTTGTCACGACTTTGTGATCTGGTGTGCAACGGGATTAAATTTCTAGAAGAGCCACCCGGCTTGGAGACAGCGGTACCACCCAGTGGTTCTACCCGGCGGAGAGGGCGCTAAAGTCGGTGTGTTTATCAGACCCGTGTGCCTCTCTGGTTCTCAAAATATAAAACTGCTGAAATATTAATCGTGCATCCACCTTTTTAAAACACAGCATTCCAGGAAGGCAGTGCTAGCCTGCTCAGTTTACGAGCCTAATTTTAGTCTTCTTACGGTGGAGATATATCCCTCCACGCCGTGAATAGAGCCCCTAAACCCGGGGACAGAGCTCCGTGATCGCCGTGGTTCCGGAAGCCGAATGCATAAAAGAAGAAAAATATCGACCCAGTGGAGCTGGATGCAGGGTGAAGTCTCTTCTGTGTTCAGTCAAAGCTCGCAGCCATGCAGCCCTGCATGTCCGGATCCGGAAAAAGAGGTACCGGAGGCCGGGGAAGAAGCCGCGATCGCTGCTGCGAGGCTGGAAGATAAACGTTATTCAACAAGTGTGAAGAGGGGGGCTTTCATTTTGGGGTGTCTTCTTTCTCTTCTTCTTCCTCCTCTGCTTCTCCTTCCGCGTCAGTCTCCAACACTGATTTACTCCTCCCTCCTTCATCCCCTCTCTTCGCCTCCTCGTCTCCTTTCCTTGTTCCCTTCATCCCTTCCATTTCCTTTCCTCAGTCATTCAGGAGCTTCTGAATCTCATCCTAAATTAATGATTTCTAAAAATACTTATGTTAATTCTGTCGTACTTCCTTCCTCTTCCTGTTTCTTGCCTCCCTCTGTGTTCACACACTTCCTTCCTCTGCATCACAGTGTTCTGCAAATCATATTTTTAAAAGTAAATGCTAAATGTTTCGTGTTTCTTTACACAAAGTGACGTTTGTGTAAAGAAAGTATTTATTTGTACATTTAAAGCAGACAAATAACCCCGTTTCAGTGCATAACATCATACTTAACTATTACGCCAACAACATGTCCAAAAGTGGATATCTTTTGTAGATTATAGATTGTAGTAGCCATAATGACCTGAGATGTGTGTGAGCTCAGCTAATAAATACATTTCTACAACTTCAGTATCTACATTAATTGATATGTTAATTAAGACTGATATGTGTAATTATTGTTGAGGTTTAGAGGCACAAATGCAAATACTGACCCTTAAATCCTTTTATTTCTGTCTGTTTTTGGACCCTGAGGGTTGAGATTATTCCATCTCTAACCCTGTTGCTATCATTTTAAAATACTTACATTGAGAGAATTGTTCTGGATATTTGAAGGAACAGCTGCTGAGGCTATAAGGAAACACAAACTGCATGAATTGTGCAATAAGATGAAAAGGGTTAACATATTTATCATATGAGTTCAGTTGTGCAGGACCCCAAAACTGACATAAATACATGTAAAATAGATAAAGCAATAAAGAAGTAACAGGATATGGAAGCCTAGAGGGGACATTTGAAGTAAACTATAATGTAAACGTGCACATTTCCAGATATGTAAAAGTTATTTTGGTAAAACTTAAAGTGCAATGAAGAAGTTGGACACTGTTCACCATCAAGCTTTACTGCTTCTAAAAAATGCCATTTCACCAGGACACCTTCCTCCTCCTTATAACCGGTGCAGGTTATTCATAGACACCTTATCACTGAGTCACTCAAAGGGCTTTGCACAGAAACACATACAGATAGAAGTGCAAACTAATTTAAGTACTTTAAATCCAAATAAACCTTTCAATCTGTAACACCGTAAAAGGCCTGATATTATTCTGCAGCTGCTGACATCAAAGTTTACAGCAAAACTATGTTTGAAAAAGCTTTAACATGAATTTGAATAATGACCAGAAGGAACTGAAAATAGGGAACAATACGAAGCGCGAGTAACATTTGAAAGATGTAGAAAAAAGTCACCTTAAAGCAACAGATTATTGCTCAGCTTCAGAATGCATACGGATATTACTCCAACATCTGGTGAAACACAGTGGTGGAAAGTAACTAAGTACAGTTACTCATCATTTTGAGGTACTTGAACTACTGTGTACTTTTACTCCACTACATTTATTTAATCCCTTTAGTTACAAATTATTACTCTAACCTCTCCATGTTCATATTTATTTTTCTATAAATAAATATATGTTCAATATATTCCATTTTTAAAATAATTTCCCACTTTTATTTTTATGTTTTATTTAATTTCCTTTATTTATTTCATTTAAAATGGAGCAACTGTAAAATATTCTAATTCCCCTGGTGGATCCAAAGAGTTTTATAATGGATCTTTTTAATTTATTTGACTGTTTGCTGTTAAATAATAGTGTGTTGCTATGCAGAGTGGAACCTGCTGCAGATCACCACTAGGTGTCAGTGTTGGACAGGAAACAGGAAACTGCTGCGGTGCCTCTGAGCAAGGCACTAACAACCTTCACTGCAGAGACTAACACATTTTAATTTCTAAACTATTAACTATAATAAGAGATTTTCATTCAATTATATTTCATGTATATCTTTATTTAAGTAAAATTAAAGCTAACACATTTTTAAAATTAAATAATAATGAAAAAAAAACTTTCATTTAAGAATAAAAAATAAACGCAAATTAAGACTATATTTTAAATAATGCAAATACAAACATTACAATTGTGAATTCAAACCAATGGAAAGGAAAAATAAAACAAATTATTAATCAAGACAACATTAATTAGTAGAGTTCAATAAAATCAAAATGACACATGACAGTTCAAACAAATAAAGAAGTAATCAATTGAATAATACATTAAAAAATAAAATAAAACAAAAGAACAAATGAGTTAAGACCAATTAAACGATTGACAAATACAAAATAAATAAAACCTGTATATTAAAGAACAATAAACATAAGGGTGAAATAAACACCATGAAAGGTGTTAATATCCGTAGAGAGCATTTTTAATGTCGTTATTGATTAACTTCGCATTAACTGTTATATCTATCCTCCCTCTGACCACCAGGTGTCGCTGCAGGCTGCTTTCAACACATCTGGACTCTAAGAAACTTCAACAAATTATTAAAATCCTTTCATTTTAATCAACCTAAACTCAGTCAGGACTGAATTAACATAAAACGACAAACAGATTTAAAGAAAGACGGAAAGAAATGAAAAACTTTTAATATAATAACATGATTTAATTTGAGCAATGGACATGTGGAAATGTATATTTATTAGCCCTTTCTTTATCTCTAATGTTAGTGAGAGACTAGAGACGACACACAAGTTAGAGGATGAAATTAAAATCAATGAATATAGAACTGCTCTCTTGTTTTCAGTGTAAACAACAGCAACAATAACCTCTACATAAGAATTTACTGCACAGTAATACCCATTTTACAAATCATCCTGATACGTATCATACTGGGAGATTCAGGGGATGTGTTGGATCACTATGGGATAAAGAGGTTTCAATAAATGCAATAAACTGTTTTTTTTTACCTCCAGGATTTGGGTAAAAGATGGGTGGTCGTTTTGTCTTATTAGACCTGTGGGTTCGTGAGCATTAGCAGCAGCACAGAGCCGGATCATCCACAGCACAGCATCACTGCTCTATCCTGTGCTCTTCACTGCAGAATCAGGTCTACGTGATCCTCTTTATTCCTCATGGTTTTCTGAAGTGTATTTTACTGGAGCTGTTCGTTGTTTTGTTCCCATTCATTTTCACTTTTTTAAATGTGCTTCCTCACGTTAAGCTTTGAAGAACGACAATTAATGTCATTGTTTATTTAAATCTAATTTCTCCTCTCTCTCCTCCCTCTCTCCCTCTGTCTCTCTACCTGTTCCTGTCTCCGCCCCCCTCTCTCTCTCTGTCTCCCCTCTCTCTCTCCTCAGTCTCGCTGCTGCTGCTCAGACAGCAACAAGCACCACCCGCCTCTCTCTCTGTCTACCTGTCTGTCTGTCTGTCTTTCTCTCTCTCTCTCTCTCTCTCTCTCTCTCTCTCGGTCTACCTGCAGCCCCCCCTCCCCTCCATCCCTCCCTGTCTCCGCCCCCCCCCCCCCCTCTCTCGGTGCGGACATGCTCCTCCGGAGATGAGGCTCCGAAATGTCTCCTTCCTGACGGTCTTGTTGTTCGGGCTGTGCGGGCTGGTCTCCCTGTCCTGGTACACCGCCTTCAGCAGCTCGAGAGGTAAGCACCGCCCCGACGAGCAGCCCCGGTGTGTGTGTGTGTGTGTGTGTGTGTGTGTGTGTGTGTGTGTGTGTGTGTGTGTGTGTGTGTGTGTGTGTGTGTGTGTGTGTGTGTGTGTGTGTGTGTGTGTGTTGGGGCTCCTCACACAGGCTTGCAGCTTTGTGTTTCTGGAGATGTGAGGCTGCAGGATGTGTGGAGGTGAAGGGGAGCGCTTGTTTGTGGTGCATCACATGGCACATGCTATAAGAGAGGTGATGGAGAGGGGGGGCATGTTTTTGTTGCAGAAAAAAACACAAGATGTGAAGCTCCAGCAGTGAGGGGATGAAGGGAGCGTTTGATTTGTCATGCATTACATACCTGCTAAATGAAGGGGTCTAAGACAGTTGGTCTGATGTTGTTGGTGAAAACACAAGATGATACAGTGTGTGTGTGTGTGTGTGTGTGTGTGTGTGTGTGTGTGTGTGTGTGTGTGTGTGTGTGTGTGTGTGTGTGTGTGTGTGTGTGTGTGTGTGTGTGTGTGTGTGTGTGTGAAGCTCAATCTCCAGAGGTGATGAATGGAGCGCTTGATTTGTGATGCAGAAATAAGAAATGATGATGCTGCTGGGGATGTGAGGGGGGAGCGCTTCATATGTGGTGCCAGCTATAAGAGGAGAGGGTCTGAATGAAGGAGGGAGGTTGCATGATTCTGTTGCAGAGAAAGCACATCAGTGCATGCAGAGGGGGATCCATCAGTGAGGTACTAAAAGGAGCGCTTGACTTGTGATGCTGCTGAGAGGAGAGGGCCTAGCTGGAGAAGCTGAGAGGAGGGGTAAGTTTGATTTCATTTTAGCTACACATGTGCTCCTCTGTACCTGAAAGAGAAGCTTGCATTTTGTGCAGAGAAACACACAGGATGCATGTGGTGCTCCAGCAGTGAGGTGATTTAGGGAGCGCTTGTTTAGTGCTCAAATAAGGGGTCCAGACAGAGGGCTGCTGGGATGTAAAGTGTTGCTGTATAAACAAAAACCTCAAGATGCCTAAGTGCATGTGAAGCTCCATCAGTGAGGAAGTGCAGGGAGGGCTTGATTTGTGGTGTACCACAGCTAAGAGGAGAGGGTCAGGACATGGAGAAGAAGATAGGAGGGGTTAGTTTGATTTAGTTGCAGCTCCACTCAGTGTTTCTCATTGAATGAAAATATATTCTATGCACTGAAGTTGTAGACCAAGCAGTTAGCTAACAAAGGGAAATGTGCTGCTGTTGAAACAAGAAGTGGCCTGAGAAGCTCCATCAGTGATGTAGTGCAGGGAGCGCTTGATTTGTGATGTATGACATGCCAGAGAAGAGGGGTTGGTGGTGATGGATGAAAGGGGACGGGGAGTTAGTTGTTGCAGCTTCTTTTTGCAGCGCTTGATTTACAGGCCTGGACTTCTGTGTGTTTGGGTTGCATTGTTGTTCTGATTATGCTGAAACAAGCTGAGTGTGTTTACACTCAGGTCTGTGGGAGCGCTTGTTTTAGGACTCCTTACTCGCCTGTGAGTGGGGTGGAGATAGTGGGTTGGAGATGAAGGGCACATTGATCTTGCTGTTGCTTCTTGTTTTGATTCTTCCTCGGCTGCACGAAGCTAAGGAAAAAAGAAAGAGGGAGCACTTGTTTTGTGATCCATCACACAGCAGGGGAGCACTGTGCAGCTGTTGGGGAGCAGATGCCGTCTGGAGCTTCAGTCTGTGTTTGTGGGGGGGCAGGTGGAGACTCAGGAACAAGGGGGTGGAGGGGGGGGGTGCTTGGGTGGTTTGCAAAAAAGTTGAGCTGAGGGATGCAAAAGATCTGGAGGCTCAGCAGCTCTGTAAAGGGAGCGCTTGTTTTAAACACTGAGTGTATCATTCACACATTTATCCTTTCTACCTTCGCTATGCAAACCTCATTTCTGTAAAAACAACAACCAACATTATTCTTTACCTCCAGGATCAAACTCAGACACATATTTCTACACAACAGCTTTTCTGCTTCCATCCTCCTTTTGGAAACACGGTGACATCACTACGAAACACCCATGCTCCTATTGGCTAGCGCTCCAATGCATTGTACGTGATAGGCTAAGGGGCGGGACATCGGGTTGACGAATCACAAGGACTCACACTTTAGGAGAATGGTTTCCCTGTACGGACTCTGGAGTCTATCTCACGCCGGAAGCATCCCTCTGATAATCCTCCACAGATTATATAGATTATGATTGAGATCACATCCTCTCCGTGTTTCGCACATGGAAACATTTACTCTGAAAAACACCTAAACTCATGAACCCTGCCGCCTGGCTTCTGCTTTCTATTACATAATACTAATAATATTCATACATGTGGTTCTATATTGAGCTTTTATACGTACCTTAAATCAACAACAAGAACAATATGAAATAAAAGCTGTTGTTTTTATTTCGTCAGATTTCCATTTCATTAAGTTTGCAAATTATTGTTTAAAATTGAATTTCAGAAAAATGTTTTGGAGTTTTTCTGCAACTGATTGTGAATGTGAACCATTACTGATTTTAAACATTGATGATGTCTCTGACTAAATATGTTATCCTTTGAATGTGTTTGCATGTTACTTTGAAAAGTTAAAACCTTATGTTTCTCCTGATAACAGCAGGGGGGCTCACTTAGTTTGAAACAAGCTAAATAAATACAATAAATTAGAACACGAATCCCACCTGCCTCCTCTCACACTGTGACAACTCATTGCTTCCTGTTCCACACTTTTAATTTAATCACTTCCTTCTGTCAGACAAAACATGAGAAAACTCAGTGACGATTTAGACTTAGACTTAACGCTCAGCAGTCAATGGAAACATTGGGAAAGCGTGTCAAAAAAGTGTGTAAAAACATCCAAAAAGTGTGAACCGTATCCATTTCAGGGACTGCAGTAAGTAGAATGTTCGGTTGGATAAAAACATGAATCTTTTTCAGGAAATGTTGACTTTATGGGACTTTACAATGCTTAGGAGTCAATGGAAATGTAGGGACAGCATGTCCAGAAAAAGGGGGGGAAATTGATGTGTACAAAACTTTGAAAGCATTTTCCTCAAAGGATATTGTATGCATAAAATATTTGATTTAAATTGGTTTTACTTTAGGAGTTTTACATTTTCTGTAGATATAAATATGTACATTTGATTTCAGAATATCCTCCACATGTTTTGATGCCAAATCCTTCCGATGATTTAGAAATTCAGAGGAATCACACATGGCTCTGACTCATCCATCTTCCTGGTAACACACACACACACACACACACACACACACACACACACACACACACACACACACACACACACACACACACACACACACACATACACACACACACACGCACACACACACACACCCTCTCCATCCTTTCCGGATGAAGGCGTGTTTTCCTGCAGAGCGGAGATTGATTCACACTTTGATGGCAGTTAACCAGTGTCTGTGTGTGTGTGTGTGTGTGTGTGTGTGTGTGTGTGTGTGTGTGTGTGTGTGTGTGTGTGTGTGTGTGTGTGTGTGTGTGTGGCACTCAGAGTAAATTAGTCCAGTGACTGTAGCTGCCGACAGAAGGTGCGTTTGATGTATTCATCCCTGTGAGACTGCAGCATTGACGTTGACAGTGGACAGGTCTGAAGTCAAGAGCTTGTTAAATCCGAGCGCTCTGATTGGCTGAGAAGCTTTAGCTGTAAGGACCAATCGGCAGGTTTTCATATTTCATTTTGTAATTTTTTTACATTTATCGAATATCTTTCTCACAAATTTGTCAAACCCCGTTTACAAACTTTCACATTTATTTATTATTTCAATTTTAATAAACATTTTTATCTGCTTTTTGAGGATTCTGTTTGTAAAATGTGCTGACAGACGAGCTTTGAAGGTAAAAAGTGACTTTTGGTTCAGCTCTCATTAGTTAGTATATGTAGGACTTTCTTTCCCCATATTCCCACCAGAGCTTCCTCTGTACAGTGAACACACACACACACACACACACACACACACACACACACACACACACACACACACACACACACACACACACACACACACACACACACACACACACACACACAGACCCTCCCTTGCATTGTTTAACTGTCATAACCTTGGTTCCACTTTCGTCTGCGGCGCTTTGATTCTGTTGCACAGTAATTCTGTCAGTGTCTACGTGTGTGTGTGTGTGTGTCTGTGTGTCTGTGTGTCTGTGTGCCTGTGTGTGAGAGAGAGTGTGTGTAAAGTGTTTCAGTTGGATGCAAACCTCTGGCAGCACTTCCTTTATACATGAGTGGTAGTCCTGAAAGAGGGTGCAGAAGCTGATGATCTTCCTGTTTTTAACCTCCCTTCACCTTTACAGTAACCCAGAGTTATGTGCCAGTATGTAAACACACTCTGCACACAGGTTCGGCAAATAGATGAATGAGCTTACTTTAAAGTTCATCATTTGACTAAATGTAAATAAACTAGGGGAACTGCAGCAGCAGCAGCACATTTCCTTGTGGATTGAATGTTTACTGTCATCATACATTTGACTGTTACCCTCTTTTAGATTCACAGAAACATGTTCTCACAGAGGTCAGATTTCGTCCCGCAGCAGAACAGAGAAGAGGCTCACAGAAAACTATTAAAAAAACAGATGATATTCCTAAAAGTTACCCACATTTGGATTAAAATCACTGACCTAGTGATACAGTATACATCCATTCTGAATTAGGCCTGCAACTGACATTTATTTCCCTTATTAGTGGTCTGGGTTAGTATATATAATGTCATGAAATAGTGAAAAGTGTTCATCCCAGTTTCTGCAGTTCAAGATATTCACTTGAATGGGATATAAAAGCAGCTAATATCCATATTTGAAAGTCTGAAAACAGCATTTAAGTACATTTCTGCAGGAAATAAATACTTTTACTTCCGTGTACTGCAGCACTGGCTGATATAATTGGATCGTTATTGGTCAGGAACCATAGAGGAAGAAGGGAGAGTATTGATCTGCCTTCAGTGATCTCCTCTTGTTGTAGCCCAGTACACACATTTATAGACACAATAATACACAATTATACCAAGTTACTGCTAAAATGTATTCTCCAGTTTATTCTCCAGTATCAAAGCCACTGTAGTGTGCAGTGCTACGGTGTTGGGACGCAGTAAACTCACTTTTGACGCCTGTAGGAAACACAACATATTCTTTCTGTTAACGGAGCATTTTTTAAACAACGAATCTGTGTTGAGGATCTGCCAGAGGGCTAGCTAATGAAAGCTATTTGCTGCTAGGTTTTAGCTGTTAGCTGTACACTTTAGCTGCTAGATGTTAACATTAGCTTATACCTGTTATCAGAATCAGAATACCTAAGTTATTCATCCCACAGAAGGGATATTTTCATTTGTACAGCAGAAAGAGCAAAAGACACCAAATAATATCACCCCCAAGACACAAAAAATATATACAAGAAGCCCACAGTTTACAAAATACACAAAAATAGACCTCAGAAACCATTCTGAGTATAGCAGCCGGATATGTATTGCACAGTTATTACACAAGGGGGTGTTATAGTCGGTGTTGTTATATGTGAAGGGGTCTACCGGGGGCCATGGTGGTTATAGAGTCTGACCGCTGCAGGAAGGAAGGACCTGCGGTATCTCTCCGTGAGACACCAGGTTAGTTAGCTGCTAACTGTTAAGATTAGCTTCTGACTGTTAGCTGTACACTTTAGCTGCTAACTGTTAACATTAGCTTCTGACTGTTAGCTGTACACTTTAGCTGTTAACTGTTAAGATTAGCTTCTGACTGTTAGCTGTACACTTTAGCTGCTAACTGTTAACATTAGCTTCTGACTGTTAGCTGTACACTTTAGCTGCTAACTGTTAAGATTAGCTTCTGACTGTTAGCTGTACACTTTAGCTGCTAACTGTTAACATTAGCTTCTGACTGTTAGCTGTACACTTTAGCTGCTAACTGTTAACATTAGCTTCTGACTGTTAGCTGTACACTTTAGCTGCTAACTGTTAAGATTAGCTTCTGACTGTTAGCTGTACACTTTAGCTGCTAACTGTTAAGATTAGCTTCTGACTGTTAGCTGTACACTTTAGCTGCTAGATGTTAACATTACCTGTTAGCTGTTAAGATTAGCTTCTGACTTTTCGCTGTTAACCTTAGTTGCTAACTATTAGCTTCTGACTGTTTGCTGTAAACCTTTGCTGCTAACTATTAGCTTCTGACTGTTTGCTGTTAACCTTAGTTGCTAACTGTTAACATTAACTTCTGACTGTTAGCTGTACACTTTAGCTGCTAACTTTTTGTATTTTGTTGCTGCAATGAAAACATTTCCCAGTTTGGGATAAATAAAGTATTTCTGATTCTATTTCTGATAACTGTAAACATAATCTGTTAGCTGTTAACATTAGCTTCTGACTGTTAGCTGTTAACGTTAGCTTCTGACTGTCAACATTAGCTGCTAACTGTCAACATTAGCAGTTAGCTGTTAACATTAGCTTCTGACTGTTAGCTGTTAACATTAGCTGCTAGCTGCTAGCTGTTTTAGCTTACTGTTGCTGGTCAAGCTAGGTTCAATAGGGTCACATTATAGTGTTTTCACGACATCTTTCCATTGCCTTTTCCTATGTTCTCTTCCTACTCTTCATCCTATAATTACATTACATGTAGCTACGTACAATTTGCAATACACCTTAGATAACAACTCAGGACAACAACAACAACAACAGTGCTGACACTAGGGTGGCCAGACGTCCACCTTTAGGCCGGACAGTCTGGCTTTTCAATGCCCTGTCCGGCGTCCGGCTGCAGCATCAGCTGGACGCCGGACAGGGCATTGAAAAGCCGGACGTCTGGCCACCCTACCTGGTCACCCTAGCTGACATGTTTACTTTAATCAAACAGGAAGAGCTGCTGCATCAGTTACTCTTAGGTGTTTTTGATTCTTTCGCCAAGGTAGAAACGAAACAGGTGGGTCTTCAGCTTGAGACAGGAGATGTGTAGACTCTCCGCTCTCCTTATAAAAGTGGACAGCTCGCTCCACCATAACTCCTTCACCCTTCAGTGCTTCCTCACTTGTTCCTCCTCTCCTCTTCAAATTATTCTTCCTCCTTTCGCTCCCCTCTCCTCCCTTTTCCCTTCAGACTCTCCTCTGGAAACGTGAGAGGATCTTTGACAGTTATGCCAATACAAGGGAAACGGTGTGTGTGTGTGTGTGTGTGTGTGTGTGTGTGTGTGTGTGTGTGTGTGTGTGTGTGTGTGTGTGTGTGTGTGTGTGTGTGTGTGTGTGTGTGTGTGTGTAATATGAGCTCCAGATTAACTGTGTGTGCGTTGCAGAAGCTTCAGTTTGAGGTGTCAGTCACACTGGTAATGACTATAGCCGTGTGTGTGTGTGTGTGTGTGTGTGTGTGTGTGTGTGTGTGTTTCAGACTGTAATTCCCTCAGCTGTCAGCTTTGCTCAGCCTGCTGTAAAACGTGGATCCATGAATATAGAATAAAATAATTGTTAATAAGAAAGAAGAAAGAAAACGGATAAAAGACAAAATGAGCGTTCAGGCTTTGTTCAATAAAAATGAGTATTTGGGGCGAAGGTAACTTCAACATAGTCTCGTACAACATATTTCTGCTTGAGACACATGAACACACACTAGTGAGCTAGGTAACCATAGCTGTTAGCTTTCAGCTTCCATGGAGTTCATCTTTGTTGTGAAACGTGAATAAATCCAGTTGTTTGACGATGCTAGCTGTTGGACGTTAGCTAACACATTTCATATATTTGAGAGTGATAAACATTAATGAATAGACAAAAACAAGATGTTAAAATGCAGAAGATAATATAAAAGATACAACCTTAGACACTGACAAAACAAAGTTACGATTTCAAAGTATAAATGTACGTTAGAGTTGAGTTGTTAGCTGTAAGTTGTTGGATGCTACCTATAACCTGTTGGACGTTGGTTGCTACCTTTTAGCAGCTAGTTGTTAGCTTTGTGATCTTAGCTGTTGGAGCTAGGCTTGGACAAAGCTACATAATAACATCACATCATGTGTGTTTAATGTAGTCTCAAACGACATTCACATCCTCAACTCCGAGGAGGTAAAAATACTGTGTGTGTGTGTGTGTGTGTGTGTGTGTGTGTGTGTGGTTCACACCTTTAATGGAAGTCGAGCCACCGTTGTCTCCATGGAAACTCACTTTCAGTCCTCTATAGGTGCTGGATATAAGAACGGCTTTTATTTTGAAGGAACCGCAGTGGAAAGTCTTTGCTGTTTAATCATTAACCACATTTACTTTTCATTAACCTTCAAGCTTCCTCCTGCTATCTGGCAGAGAGTCAGAACAGAACTGCTTTATCTGTCATGCCTTATCACATCCCTGCTTATTGAGGGCTGAACAATATAAAAGGTGTGATGAACAGGGCTGTGCTGCAATAAGAGAACAGGATGTTTAACCTGAAGGAGAAACACACGTACACACACATAAATACACACTCCTGTAGGCACACACACACACCCTCCCTTGCATTGTTTAACTCTCATAACCTTGGTTTAGACAGTTTAGATTGAACTGTTTGTGTAGGTTTCATCTCTTTCATTCGTGAAAATATCACACTTTTGTTGTGAATTTACAGTTTTTAATCGCTAGAATATCAGATATCTAAATATTTTACAGGTGTTTCATTTATTTACGACTTTAATATAAGTTGTTCTATCACAAACATGTTGATTCCGTTTTATAAATGAGATGAAATCACAGTTTTGTACTCCTTAAAACTCATAAAATATCATTTTTGTGGTAAAAGTCTGGCTTTCAATCTCTATGAACCGGTAAGATCTGAATGTCAGAAGTAGTCTCAGTTTTTCTATCGCAAACTTTTAAAATGATTTTTAATAAATATACCACTTTCATTTGAGACACAATTCTCTGTCACAGATGAGCCAAATTGTTTTGTTGTACATTTAATAATTCAATCTCAGAGATAACCACATTTTCTTTATTTTCTCGTAAATCTCTAACTTTAATTCATGAAATATATCATTTATTTTGTTGTAAACTTTTAAGATTGTTCTACTTAGCTAACGCCTTAAAGTGAATAATAACTTCTGCCACGGAGTAATCTCTCTGTAACATGAATGATATTTTTCCCCGGAGGGTGAACCCTTTATATTTTAATGATGCGTCAGATCCACTAAGTGCTGTCTCAATAAAGGTTATTGTTTTTATGGTGCATCATCATTAGTTATGGAACATTATATTCAGTTAAATAGAGAAACACCCTGATAATAGTCCCTTTAAAGCCATGAGATCATACTGAGGAAACACACACTCACAGTCTTGTGTTTCTGAGTGTGTGTGTGTGTGTGTGTGTGTGTGTGTGTGTGTGTGTTTCCTGAAGACGTTGTAAAGGCAGATGAATATTTAATGAGAGCTGTTGGAGGTCGGGTTGCAGGAACATCTGAAGTGTGTTTCCTGCTGCAGAGAAAACAAACAGATATTAACTTCATGTGAGGGAGGGGCTTTAAAACAAACACCTTCATTTCATTTATTGTAACTCAGACACCTGATGAGTTCTGATGCATGATTCCTGGAAACACAGTTTGAATGTCAATTGGCTCTCGATTTGTTCTAAATACTGCAGATATTTTAGGTGTTATTGAATTATCATTAGACTTGGACCAGCGGTGCCCCACCTGTGGAAGGCTTTGCAGGCGGGCAGCCAAATATATATATATTTTTTATGTGATTTTTTCCCCCAAACTTCAATTGAAGGTTGATGGTAGGACCTTCCCGCTGGACCACATAGATAATGCACCTGATTGGTCAGTTTTGGTAAAAAAAAACAATCATCCAGAGCTAAAACTATCCAAGTGTATAAGGGAGGGATAATGTGCAGCGAGGCGGTCACTGTGGGGGAAGAGCCCCCGACAGATCAGGGAGCGCGACGCGAAACCATCTCCTGCCCCTGGCCGAGCCTACATGCTGCATTCACAGCATTTTGTTAGGCCTGTTCATTTAGTGCACTTGTTTTGGCTTGTTTTGATGTTTGGGTTTTTTCTGCACCATTGTGTGTTCGATTTACCTCACTACATCTGGTGCGTGTAACACATGTGCAATTGTTATGTCTAAGAATGCATTTATCAATGTCCGAATGAAGTCGTTATTCCTTTGCCCCTCACTTTGACCTTCTGTTTGCTACTGATGGGCGGCTCCTTTTCTAAAAGTCCTTAGAGAACTTCACTTAGCCTCCGTATTGTTTATGGTTGGCTGTTGGCCTTGGAACTTTTGTGATTCTTAAGTGGGCCCTGAGTCGAAAAAGGTTGGGAACCGCTGACTTAGACCACTTTGGGTAGCTGGCCGGCTCTGCTGTGATTGGTCAACAGCTTAGAGATGTCCCGCCCCTTGGCCTATCGCGTACAACGGGTTGGAGTGCTAGCCAATAGGAGTGCGAGTATTAAATAGTGATGTCACTGTGTTCCTGAAGTGAACAAAGGAGTCCAATGGAGGTGCTTGGGGTGTGGAGGGGGGGGGGGGGTGGAACTACAAAACGTTTAACAGCACAATGAGCAGCAGCCTCATGATGACGGTGATATTAAAGCATGTATGTGCAGCCAACAAAAAATGAGAAGGGTGACAGTGACCTGTTACCCAGAACTACACTCACTCACACACACACACACA
Organism: Eleginops maclovinus; assembly: GCF_036324505.1. Taxonomy (NCBI): domain Eukaryota; kingdom Metazoa; phylum Chordata; class Actinopteri; order Perciformes; family Eleginopidae; genus Eleginops; species Eleginops maclovinus. The sequence goes on from NC_086371.1 coordinate 710,515, forward strand.
CACACACACACACACACACACACACACACACACACACACACACACACACACACACACACTCACTCACTCACTCACTCACTCACTCACTCACTCACTCACTCACTCACACACACACACACACACACACACACACACACACACACACACACACACACACACACACACACACACACACACACACACACACACACACACACACACACACACACACACACACACAAAAACAGTGCTGATGAGTGTTTGGTTTAAGGCGATGTGCTGACACTCTGATATGTTAAGCAAGCTTTGTGTGTGTGTGTGTGTGTGTGTGTGTGTGTGTGTGTGTGTGTGTGTGTGTGTGTGTGTGTGTGTGTGTGTGTGTGTGTGTGTGTGTGTGTGTGTGTGTGTGTGTGTGTGTGTGTGTGTGTGCTTGTGTGTGTGTGTGTAGGGGCACTGTGTTTGTCTCAGAGATATCAGGAGGACAACATGTGACCCAGTGCCTTCAGCAGCATGTGACTCTGTGTGTGTGTGTGTGTGTGTGTGTGTGTGTGTGTGTGTGTGTGTGTGTGTGTGTGTGTGTGTGTGTGTGTGTGTGTGTGTTTTTTTAATGTATTTTGACGTGAACTTCGACCTCTTGTTCTGCTGCTTTTTTGAGAACACTCTCCTTTTTGTTGTTCTGCCAGGAGCTTCAGTCACTAAAGACTGAATAAAGGAAGATGTTATTTGTTCAGGTAATTTATTAGATGCAGATTTCCAGATTCGATGCTTCTGTTTTGTTGCATTTTGAATGAGTTTTTCTTACTCACAAGTACCACAAGACTGGTCTTTTCCATTTATACACGTTAATGTTTTCCTCATGTGGATGAAGCAGATGCTAGCACAACCCTGATCAACCAAACTCCATTCAGAAAACAAGCGTTTTAAAGTCTTTTTCCAGACAGACCAGAAAACACATGTTCTAATAATCAACATCATCATGGAGTTGTTTCGGCATCATTAGTATGAGTTTACTGCATCAGAGTAAAATCTGTATTTAATGCTGTAGAAAAGCATCATTTTTAATTCAACGTGTGAGTCTGTTGGGTTTAATTTGAGAGAAATGTTTCCTCGTGACAGAAAAAAAAGATCTATTGATTTGATCAACGGAGAGGAAATAAATCTGGAAAAGCTTCTAAACACAGATGAGAGGAACACCTTATTCGAATCATGAAAAGAGGAAACAATATGAGAGAAACCGGCTCATATTTAGAGAGGAGGCTGAATCAGATCAGCTTCCTCACACACAGCGCACCATCTGTCCACCACAGTGTGTGTGTGTGTGTGTGTGTGTGTGTGTGTGTGTGTGTGTGTGTGTGTGTGTGTGTGAGGATCACTTTCATTACATTAGTTGTTTAAATCTCTCTGAGTTTCAGGTATCTGTGCTCCCTCTCAGGCGACCATCTGTCCACCACAGTGTGTGTGTGTGTGTGTGTGTGTGTGTGTGTGTGTGTGTGTGTGTGCAGGATTCAGAGGATGTTGTTGGATGTTTTAATACAGATTATTAATCATCATCAGCTGCAGGGAAGCATGGGGATGGTGTTCATGTGTGTGTGTTCAGGTTTTTGCAGGCGTCAGATTTGAATGCCAGCACGGCAAATCCAGAATCTTCTGTTTTAAAGCTGCTATTTATCAGGTCTGTGCTTCAGAAATAATGTAAACGATCACAGTAGAGCCATTAGACTGAACAATAATTGCTCAATGCTTTTTTTGTGCAGAAATGTCTTGAAATGCTGTTTTTCAACGTCTGGACTCTGCAGGTGTGCTGCTTTTCTCTGTTTTATATTAAAGTGAATATCTTTGACATTTAATGGCATGTCGTTGGACTCCGAGTGACTGAGACCGACGTTTGAGTTATAATCAACATGATCTGCTCAATTCTGATTTATGGCTGCTCATTTCCTGTTGCAGATCTTTGTGATATAAAATACTTGTTACTCTTTTCTAATTATAACATGTGTACATACTTTAACATGACGTCATGGAAATCTGACTAACAAGGGGAAGATGTTGCTGATAATAATAACTGATGCTACACACACACACACACACACACACACACACACACACACACACACACACACACACACACACACACACACACAGTGAGAGCTGCAAGGATACATGCTGAACAGGGCCATCGATTATTACATTTTTTAAAAAGCCAGAATTTTTAGGAAAAAAGTGATAATTTTGACAAAAGAATCAGAAATGTACAAGTCAACATTTCTGAAAACAATTCTGAAATTTGAAAAATGATAATTGTGAAAAAATAGTCGAAAAATCAAATTGGGAAAAAAATCTGAAATTTGAAAAGAAAATAGAATGGAAAAAAGATCGGAGACTGATGGAGCAGCTGGACCTCTGTACAGAGGCGGTTTCCCTGCCAAATTGTTTTGTGCTGATCGGGGGGGTTGTTTTCAAAGCGGGGACATTATTGACAAAGAGAAGCCCCGGTGCGGACGATGTTCTGTTTTGTTACCGATGAGTTTTAATATTTGAACAGCAGAGTGAGTTTAGTGTGTGGAACGTCAAAGCTCTGCATCAGATCTCTTTCCTTCTGTATCCCCTGCCATTATTCCTCCTTTACAACTTCCCTCCATCCTTCCTCCCTTGATGCATTTACCAGGGGAGGACGTGGGGAGGAAGGTCCCCCTCAGTGATTACCACTTATTATTATTATCACATGATGTCAGCCGGCAGCTGCTGATGGATCCTGAGGAATGTGTGAGAGAGTTGGTACGTAAGGGTCATATTGAACTGAGTGTGTGTGTGTGTGTGTGTGTGTGTGTGTGTGTGTGTGTGTGCGTGTGTGTGTGTGTGTGTGTGTGTGTGTGTGTCAGATCTTAAGTGGTTTATTTCATAAAGTCATAATGGAAGTCATTAAAAAGTATGACTTGAGTCAAATGCTCCGGATGAAAAGTTAATAAGATCTTGTTTGTGTGAAATTAAATTCTGCAGGACTTAAGTAATGTTTTATTTCCTTCGAGATAATTATAGATTTACTGCCCCGTTATGATATCTTCTAATAAATAAGATCCCGAAATTCAATAAAGTAGTGAAAATATGTCAGAAAACATGAAGAAATCCAAAGTTTCAGAGCAAAAAGCATCTTAACCAAACACAGTAACAGAGTTTAAGTGCAGCCTGACACACTGAAACCTGACACACACACACACACACACACACACACACACACACACACACACACGATGGGAGGATAAGGTGTTGTGGGTAATTGGTTGGTATTCCAGTCTCCAGATGTGGCCCCTCGCTCTCTAAATGCCCTCTTTGTGTCAGACGTGGCTCGAGTCTTTTTCCACAAACCCTCTCATTCACAAGCTGCCACCTGACTCCGCTCACCTGCACCTCCCAGACGGGTGGAGACAGGGTGGGAGGCGTCAGGATCCTGTGTCCACACGCTGGTCCTTTACAAATCTCACTGCCATAACAGAAAACCTCACATTTTATACTTTTGATTTTACTCCTGCAATATGTTCTGTGTTTATTCCTGTCCAACAACTGACTCGTCTGGTTCTCGTAGGACGTCTGGTTCTCGTAGGACGTTTCGTAGGACGTCTGGTTCTCGTAGGACGTCTCGTAGGACGTCTGGTTCTCGTAGGACATCTGGTTCTCGTAGGACGTCTCGTAGGACGTTTGGTTCTCGTAGGAAGTCTCGTAGGACGTCTCATATGACGTCTGGTTCTCTAAGGACATCTGGTTCTCGTAGGACGTCTCATAGGACGTCTGGTTCTCGTAGGACGTCTGGTTCTCGTAGGAAGTCTCGTAGGACGTCTGGTTCTCGTAGGACGTCTGGTTCTCGTAGGAAGTCTCGTAGGACGTCTGGTTCTCGTAGGACGTCTGGTTCTCGTAGGACGTCTGGTTCTCGTAGGACATCTGGTTCTCATAGGACGTCTGGCTCTCGTAGGACGTCTCATAGGACGTCTGGTTCTCGCAGGACGTCTCATAGGACGTCTAGTTCTCGTAGGAAGTCTCGTAGGACGTCTGGTTCTCGTAGGACGTCTGGTTCTCGTAGGACGTCTCATAGGACGTCTGGTTCTCGTAGGACGTCTCATAGGACGTCTGGTTCTCGTAGGACGTCTGGTTCTCGTAGGACGTCTCATAGGACGTCTGGTTCTCGTAGGACGTCTGGTTCTCGTAGGACGTCTGGTTCTCGTAGGACGTCTCATAGGACGTCTGGTTCTCGTAGGACTTTGGACTCTTTCTGTGGGTCTGTTAAGTTTGGACACGTCTCGTTCTTATCTCACCCTCTCTCGCTCTCAGGGGACGAATACATTCTGTTTTGTATTTCGTAGGACTTTGGCTTCAGACTTGTCTAGTTCTCTTGGGAACTTTTTCTTTGGACTTGTCTGGTTCTCCTAGGTCTTTTGACTCGGACCTGTCTCTTTAGTGGACAACTTGGACATGGCACATCCTCTCGTAGGACGTTTCCTCAGACCTGTCTTGTTCT
>NC_086371.1:720000-735000 GCF_036324505.1 Eleginops maclovinus
CATGTTGCTGCATGTTCCTCATGTTCCTCATGTTCCTCATGTTCCTCATGTTGCTGCATGTTCCTCATGTTCCTCATGTTGCTGCATGTTCCTCATGTTCCTCATGTTGCTGCATGTTCCTCATGTTCCTCATGTTACTGCATGTTCCTCATGTTGCTGCATGTTCCTCATGTTCCTCATGTTCCTCATGTTCCTCATGTTGCTGCATGTTCCTCATGTTCCTCATGTTCCTCATGTTCCTCATGTTACTGCATGTTCCTCATGTTCCTCATGTTACTGCATGTTCCTCATGTTACTGCATGTTCCTCATGTACCTCATGTTCCTCATGTTGCTGCATGTTCCTCATGTTGCTGCATGTTCCTCATGTTGCTGCATGTTCCTCGTGTTCCTCATGTTGCTGCATGTTCCTCATGTTGCTGCATGTTCCTCATGTTGCTGCATGTTCCTCATGTTGCTGCATGTTCCTCATGTTCCTCATGTTGCTGCATGTTCCTCATGTTGCTGCATGTTCCTCATGTTCCCCATGTTGCTGCATGTTCCTCATGTTGCTGCATGTTCCTCATGTTGCTTCATGTTCCTCATGTTGCTGCATGTTCCTCATGTTGCTGCATGTTCCTCATGTTCCTCATGTTGCTGCATGTTCCTCATGTTGCTGCATGTTCCTCATGTTGCTGCATGTTCCTCATGTTGCTGCATGTTCCTCATGTTGCTACATGTTCCTCATGTTCCTCATGTTGCTGCATGTTTCAGGTTTCAAGGTTTTATTTGTCATATGCACAGCAGATACAGCGTATATGTTGGCAATGAAAATCTTATGTCGCGTGCTCCTCCAACAACTCCACATACATGGTGCAAAAGATAAATAAAGTAGTGCAAAAAGAGAGAAGAATATTTACAATATCAACAATACAGATTTGAGGATGTGAAATATATACATATGTGGAATACATTGAAAGTATTTAAATACTTTACTCTGTTGAATGAGGAGGTATGGGCAGATGCATATATTACGTATAGCAGATGTATATGGCAGATATGTACAATATATAGATATGTGTACTATAAACAGATATGTATGGCAGATGTGTATAATATATATGTATGTGTGTACTATAAACAGATGTGAGTAGACATTCACACAGCTCAGGAGTTCAGTAGTCTTATAGCCTGTGGTATAAAACTGTCTCTGAGTCTGGTGGTCTTGGTCCGGATGCTGCGGTACCGTCTGCCAGACGGCAGCAGACAGAACAGATTGTTGCTGGGGTGATGGGGGTCCTTTAATATCCTACCGGCCTTCTTCCTACACCGCTGGGTGTAGAGGTCCTCCATGGATGGCAGCTCCGTCCTGGTGATGTGCTGAGCAGTTTTCACCACCCTCTGTAGAGTCTTACGGTTGAGGGCGGTGCAACTGCCATACCAGGCGGTGATGCAGCCAGTCAGGATACTCTCGATGGTGCACCTGTAGAAGTTGCAGAGTATCCTGGAGTCCATGTTGAACTTCCGCAGCCTGCGGAGGAAGAAGAGCCGCTGTCGAGCCGTCTTGGATATGACCCTGGTGTGATGTGTCCATGTCAGGTCCTCACTGATGTTTACCCCGAGGAACCTGAAGCTGCTGACTCTCTCCACAGGAGTCCCGTCGATGGTGATGGGTGTGTGTGCCTCTCTCTGCCTCTTCCTGTAGTCCACAATCAGCTCCTTTGTTTTGCTGACGTTGAGATGGAGGTTGTTGTCCTGGCACCAAGATGTCAGGGCTCTGACCTCCTCTCTGTACGCCGTCTCGTCGCCGTCTGTGATCAGGCCGATGACGGTCGTGTCGTCAGCAAACTTGATGATGGTGTTGGAGCTGTGTGTGGCCACGCAGTCGTGCGTGAACAGGGAGTAGAGGAGAGGGCTGAGCACACAACCCTGAGGGGCTCCGGTGTTGAGGGTCAAGGTGGAGGATGTGATGTTCCCCATCCGCACTGCCTGGGATCTGCCCGTCAGGAAGCTCAGGATCCAGTCACAGAGGGCGCTGTTGAGCCCAAGGTCCCTGAGCTTAATGATGAGCTTGGAGGGCACAATGGTGTTGAATGCTGAACTGTAGTCAATGAACAGCATTCTCACATAAGTGTTCCTCTGGTCCAGGTGGGAGAGGGCAGTGTGGAGGGTGAGGGAGATGGCATCATCCGTGGACCTGTTTGCTCTGTAGGCAAACTGCAGGGGGTCCAGTGAGTCAGGGAGGGAGGAGGTGATAAAAGTTTTGACTAACCGCTCAAAGCACTTCATGATGATGGAGGTGAGTGCAACTGGGCGGTAGTCATGTTCCTCATGTTCCTCATGTTGCTGCATGTTCCTCATGTTCCTCATGCTGCTCATGTTGCTGCATGTTCCTCATGTTACTACATGTTCCTCATGTTCCTCATGTTACTACATGTTCCTCATGTTCCTCATGTTCCTCATGTTCCTCATGTTGCTGCATGTTCCTCATGTTCCTCATGTTCCTCATGTTGCTGCATGTTCCTCATGTTGTTGCTGCTGCTGCATGTGAACGCGTTCAGCGAGCTCTTAATGCCTCCTGTCTCGGTCTGATGGCCTTTAGTTGCTGCAGGAGTAAATCTCTCAGACAGATGCAGCACGCAGACTGCGCTGCTGTTTATCACAGAACACAAACCAAGAGGACAACAGTGCCTCTGAAGGGGATGGGCCTGGATGGATTTTGGATCATGATAAATGTGATTCTTTGTATTATTAGGATTATCATTAACATCCTGACATGATGCATGAGGGAGGCGCCCCAGTGCAGAACAGAACCAGGTCAGAGCTGTTCCCCTCTCAGGCACCTGCAGTCCGTCAGAGATCTGCTCTCTGCTCACATCCAGATTTCATCAGAGACTGCTGCTGTGTTTTAGAGCTGTGTTGGAGCTCTGGAGTTAAGTTGCAGAGGTGCATTAAGTTCACTGCAAAGCTTCAGAAACATTTGCTGTTTGTGTTATTATCTTTTCACTGTTTTGAGTTCAATGAAAAGATTTTCACCCAAGCCTAAATAAATATGTTAACACTCTGAATCTGAAGCAGGCTCAGGGCGTTGGGAATATAGACATCTCTGGGTTTATTAATGAGTACATTTGGTGATTAGAAAACAAAAAATAGGACAGGAGGTTTTTTGGGAGTTCTGGGGGTTAAACATGAATGCTTCGGCCGTTTCCATGAGTGCTCATTCCTCCGTCATGTGATCAGCTCTGCGGTGGAAAATGTTCCCGATGATGTTCTTCTCCTTATCTTCTTATGGGTCTTAGTGGTCTGCGGGGACCGTCAGCACCGTAAACAGGAAGTACTCAGGTCCAATCACTGACCCCATGATGGCTCCCAGTGGGATTCTGGGTAACGTAGTTGACGTTTCTTCCCCCTCATTAACCCCCTGACTGGCCTCCTGTCAGCAGGGGAGGAGGCGCTCAGGTGTTTCTAACGGTGATAATGAGCAGGAACATGATTACCGTCAGGTTTCAAATCTTTATTTATTTATACTCACGCAGCTAATGTAGTTTTGGCAATACAAACCTTCAGTTGCATGCTTCTTAACAATGCAACTTATAATATACTATATATATATATAAGCAAATGAATGCAAAAGACATGTTTGTGCAAAGAACTTTTAGAAATACAGAAAAATATATACATATAAAATAAAATGAGAGCTTTTTGCAAAAGAATTTGTAGATTTTATTTACGAATGAAACTTATTTGATTTCTTTTAATTCAACCCATTTTTTACGATATGTTTTAATTTGTTTTAGTTGAATTTATATATTTTCTTTGATTTGTATTTTAATTTGTGACAGCAACTCTTTGTTTTGATTTATAATATGACTGGTTAAAGGCTGTACGTTATATCACTAAAATATATATGAAATGATATTACGGGAGACTAAAAGATGAAGACCAAAATGTGAAATACTGTATCTGGTTATAATATATGAACAAACAGAGGATCAGCTTCAGGAGGGGGGGGGGGAACCTGCGTTAGAGGAAGCACTCGTCTGTCCGACCTCTGGTGCTTATGGACAGGAAGCTCTTATTCCATACACAGGAAGTTGTTATCTTATGTGGACAGGAACTCCCAGCGTCAGTGTGTGTGTGTGTGTGTGTGTGTGTGTGTGTAGGATGTGGTTTGTCTGAAGGACATTAATCAAGTACACAATGGTTTAAATGTATTTCAGAGAAGATGTTTAATCTCTAATAGATATTTTTACCTGCTCGTGTTCATCAGAGGATCAGGACCCCATGTGACCGAAAGACCGAATTCTGAGATTTCCAGAAAAAAAGAAATTCATAATTTATTTTAAGTAAAAAATATATATTTTCAGGAAAATAATATTAAGATTCTGAGAGAAAGAATATATATATTTTTCCAAAAATCTGCAGAAAGCAAAAAGTCCCAGAATTCTGAGAAGAAGTCGGTTGTGATTTTTTTCTGAGAATTCTTAAAAAATATGTTTTTATTGGGATAAATAAAGTATATATAGTAGATATCATTTAACTGTTGCCTTGTGCTTCTTTTATAAACATAAATAAAAGCTCTTAAATGTTGATGTCATTCTTCAGTAAAGCAGTGTTGATATTCAGGGTGAACACGTCTCTGTATGCTGTGTCTGAAACATGAGACACCTGCCTTTAAAAGTGGAACACTGAGCATAAGCCTCTTTCTGTAACAGGGAATGCTTCCCAGTGAGAGCCAGTGAGTTCATCTGCTGTGACAGGAGGGTAGGAACCAAAACGCTGCCAGATTTTTGTTCCTACCCTCTCTTTGTCTCCTTCCTATTGGAGCTGACAGCTGATATTGAGAGGAAGCGGCATGTGAAAATCTCTCAGCGCTGCCAAGCTGACCAGTGTGTGTGTGTGTGTGTGTGTGTGTGTGTGTGTGTGTGTGTGTGTGTGTATGTGTGTGTGTGTGTGTGTGTGTGTGTATGTGTGTGTGTATGTGTGTGTGTGTGTGTGCATCTGACCATGATAATGACTCTGCAACACACACACACACACACACACACACACACACACACACACACACACACACACACACACACACACACACACACACACCCTCAGACAAGACAACAGTATTGAGTAAAAGCTCAAATAAACACAAATCCACTCCACATATCGACTGAAACAAGAGCTCAGATGCTAACAACACTCTCACACACACACACACACACACACACACACACACACACGGTAAGATGAAGTCATACTGTTAGATGATACTGTCTGGGTTTTAACCGAGGTGACTGTGTGTGTCGGACATTTAGAGAATAATGAAACAAGTTCTGGACGAAGTATTCGGGGTTTTCACTTCAGTAAAAGTAAAAATACTGCAATTAGCAGCACCTACTTTTCTGTCCCAGCTGTGTGCGTCTCTCTGTAGTGTCCCCTGGTCTCCAGCTGTGTGCGTCTCTCTTTAGTGTCCCCTGGTCTCCAGCTGTGTGCGTCTCTCTTTAGTGTCCCCTGGTCTCCAGCTGTGTGTGTCTCTCTTTAGTGTCCCCTGGTCTCCAGCTGTGTGCGTCTCTCTTTAGTGTCCCCTGGTCTCCAGCCGTGTGCGTCTCTCTTTAGTGTCCCCTGGTCTCCAGCGTGTGCGTCTCTCTTTAGTGTCCCCTGGTCTCCAGCTGTGTGTGTCTCTCTTTAGTGTCCCCTGGTCTCCAGCTGTGTGCGTCTCTCTTTAGTGTCCCCTGGTCTCCAGCTGTGTGCGTCTCTCTTTAGTGTCCCCTGGTCTCCAGCTGTGTGCGTCTCTCTTTAGTGTCCCCTGGTCTCCAGCTGTGTGCGTCTCTCTTTAGTGTCCCCTGGTCTCCAGCTGTGTGCGTCTCTCTTTAGTGTCCCCTGGTCTCCAGCCGTGTGCGTCTCTCTTTAGTGTCCCCTGGTCTCCAGCCGTGTGCGTCTCTCTTTAGTGTCCCCTGGTCTCCAGCCGTGTGCGTCTCTCTTTAGTGTCCCCCGGTCAAAATGCTTAACAAAACGAAACACTTTTAAACAGTAGATTCAAAATAATACGCCGTAGCCTGGGTACTCTTCCCCATTTCCCCTGCGGTCGATCATGCGGTTAATAAATTGTTTGACTTCCACTCATCCCCACACCCGCCACCTGTCCCCTGTTAAAGGGCCAAAGCCACGCCTATGTGACGTCATTTCATTGGTATGCGGCATCAATGAAAAACAATAGTAGATATGAAAAATGAAACATATACAAACCTTCATAATATCTCATGATGAATATAGACCAGATGGAAAGACAAAATGGCTTCAACAGCACGCTAACTGGATCTGGAGCTGCCACACATCAGTCGGGGTGTGACCCCCGCTGCCCCCTAGCATCCAGTGTGTGGCGGATTGAAACCTGCTGTTCAGGAAAGATAATATTTTCCTGGAGGGATTTTTATCCTCAGCAATCTCAGTGTTTAACATCGGTGCCAGTTTCCATTTTTGTTGTCATATTTCCTGGCAGCTTAGTTTCCTCATCAAACCATGTGGTGTCTTCATCAGAGTCCTGATGCTGATTGGAAACACACACTTCCAGCATCATAAAGCCGACGGACACACCTGACTGCTTCTGCTCCAGGAACCACAGAAGCGCCCTTTGTTCCCGCCCGTCGGTCAGCCCTCTGTTGGCTAACGATGCTAGCGCTCCTCGCGGCCTGTCGTGCCCCTCTGTGTCTGCCATTTTTTTGTGACTTTCTGTTGTTGTGCAGCCGGTTCTCTTGGCCGTCCCGCTGCTCTCGCTGCTTCAGTCCGTCTGGCCCGCATGCTAATGTTCCTACCAGTCTCTCGAGCTCAGATCTGTGGGAATGAATGCACCAGGAAAAGAATAGCACTGTTCCCGTCTCTCTGAGGACGGGATCCAGCTCTTATCTCACCCGAGGACCTTTGTGTTTCTCAGGAGAGGAGACGCAGGGTGATTTTACAGAAGGTTAATGAAGTCTGCTCACTTTATAAATCAGTGTGAGCAGCAGGGGGGGGGTTTTGAGGAGGAATTTATTCAGAAAACAAAAGATATCTGAAGGAGAGGGAGGTTTCAGATAACAGAGACAAAGATCGAGAGAAGAGTGAGATAAAAGAAATAAGACTGTATGGAGTTTGGGTTAAGAGGCAGGGCAGCACGGTGATGGACTAAATGATGATGGTTTTACATCAAAGATCCCTTAAGAAGAACACTTAAAGGTGTTTTGTTAAAGGAGATTTTAAGGAGAATACTTTTGCAACTTATTTGACTAGATTTAGTAGTCTTATGTACAGCATACGTTTTCTGAAAACTTCAGAAAATACTTAAAGGTGTTAAGTGAAGCACATGTTTTAAGGAAAACTTAAGGGAGAATATTTAAGGATCTGTCTTTCTGTGAACAATTACCTGGTTTCCAGTTATTATCCTGTCTTACACACACACACACACACACACACACACACACACACACACACACACACACACACACACACACACACACACACACACACACACACACACACACACACACATATTAATGTTAGGGGATGATGTCATTGTTCTCAAAGCCTTGACTTGACAGGTGTTCACATATGTGTGTCGGTGCCAGACTGAACCACAGGTCGGTGATTCTCTCCAGCTGTTCTTTGTTGTGCAGAAATATTTGAGGAATGCGGATCAGGAGCCGCTCAGAGTCACCTCTGACTCTCAGCTCTCACAGCCTCCATCTCTCTGTAAAACACTCCCATGACTCTTCCACTCCCAACAGATCTGCTGTTGGAGCTCAGATCTGTCCGTCTGACGTCACCCTGGGGATTTATCTCCTGCAGCTCTGTGGAGCGTTACAGTCCACTAACAGGAGTGCTTTCTGATGCTTTATGAAACCATAAGCAGATGAGCCGGACAGAGGGGTCAGCTGATCGCATGAGGAGTCTGTCGGTGTGCTGAGAGTGATCTGATGAGGAAGGGATGCTAAACAAACAGACATCTATTAGCTCCGGCAGATCCTGTCTTTACGAGACTCATAGAGGACAATCGAGAAGCCAGACCTTCCTTAAATAATAACTAACACTCGTAGGTTTAGAGAGAGAGGGTGAACCAAGAGAGGAGCGGTCAGCTGGACAAAATACCTTAAGAATGTCCTTAAAGTCAAAGCCGTTTTGTTTGACTCGAAGAAAAATGAGACTTAAATCTGTTTTATGCGCTGGACAGTATTCTCATTAGGGGACACATTTAAGTGTTGGTTGCAACATTTTTGGTTTAAGTCAACTTTAAGGAGAATAATTAAGGTTGTTTTGTGAGAAAACGTGTAAGTTACCACAACAGGTTTTTCCAAGGAAGCTTTAAGAAGAATCTTTAAGGTGTTTTGTGAAGCACATGTATTAAGGGCATTTATAAGACTGAATTGTCTTGTCTAGAAAATGACTTAACTTTTATTTTAAGGACAATACTTAAGGGTGTTTATGCCACATGTTTTATTTTAAGGAAAACTTTTAGTTGTTAATGTTTTGTGCAACTTAAGAAACCTTAAGACTTTAAGGTGTTTTGGAAGGAGATGTTTTTCAAGGAACTTAAGGGACAATACTTAAGGGTCTTATGTACAACACACCTTATCTTTTTACATTTTAAGCAGAAGACTTAAGGGTGATTGTACAGAAACATCACTTTGAACTTTAATGGAATTCTTAAGGTGTTTTGTGTTCCACAGTCAGGATTAACTGTCCGTGTGCACTTGGTGTTTCGTGCCGCAGTGTTTCAGAGATAATAACCAGTGAGCATCAGCAGTTCCTCTCTGACTCTGATTCCTGTTTCCTCTCTGACTTCCTGTTTCACATTTTAAAACTCCCATTGGACATTTATATCAAGTTTCCCCTTTTCTTTCATTTCGTGTCGGGAATCCTGCAGACCTTTCTGGACAGTTACTTACAATAAGTACAAATTCTCTTAAATGAAGTATTTCCTTCTTCTGCTGCTCTTTATTCTACTAGACTTCGGAGGATATCGTTCTGCTTACTGAAAGATCCCTGGGTAGATCAGAAACTCCTTTGCTTACTTCCAGAACCAACACATGGTACGTGATAGGCTAAGGGGCGGGACAGCTCTAAGCTGGTTGACCAATCACAGCAGAGCCGGCCCCCTAACCAATCAGAGCAGACTGGGCTCTGGTTTCAGACAGAGGGTGATAAGAATAAAAATAAAGAGCTTTTTGAACATTAAAGCATGGAGACTTGTCCCAGGAGAATACATTTTAATATTCTACTTAGAAATATATTAAATCAGTTTCTGTGACACACGTTTATATTTCCGCTCATCCTGCTTCCTGTGAGCTGAAAAACCATTAACTCTGACTCATCCTGTAGTGTGTGTGTGTGTGTGTGTGTGTGTGTGTGTGTGTGTGTGTGTGTGTGTGTGTGTGTGTGTGTGTGTGTGTGTGAGCAAGAGAGCATGCTGGGTAATCTCATTACCTGGGCGTTCTACACCCTGTGATTGGTGGCTATTATATTATTACGCTGACACACAGACTCAGGATGACTCAACCTGACCGCCCTCTCAGCTCTGCTTTATAGAGAAAGTGTGTGTGTGTGTGTGTGTGTGTGTGTGTGTGTGTGTGTGTGTGTGTGTGTGTGTGTGTGTGTGTGTGTGTGTGTGTGTGTGCATGTGTGTTTCATATTAGTGATTGATCTGATCTGGGCTTTTCGAGGTTTCATCGACTGGTGTGTGAATTAAGTGGTATTAAGACATCTGCATGTGCATCTCTATAACTAGTCCTGAATATGTATTCATGGAGATCTGGATAAATGAGAGGTTGTGTATTCATTTGAACATTTATTGACACTTATTTATTATAAATTCCAGTTTGATGTGAAACTTAATGTTCCGTTTCAACCAACGTCTGAATGGAAACAGAAATCTGATCCGTGTAATTCCATTACTTAACTGAAAAAGCAAAAGGATCGATGAGCTTATAATGAACATAAATGATGTGAATAACGCGCGTGTGTGGATGTGTGTGTGTGTGTGTGTGTGTGTGTGTGTCTGCAGACTGTGACCTCTGACCTCACTTGAAGACTTTACTTTCACTGTTATTGATCTTGTTGTCCTTGATTAACTATGATAAAAGGCTGCGTGAAGACACACACACACACACTCACACACACACACACACACACACACACACACACACACACACACACACACACACACACACACACACACACACACACACACACACACTTATCGAGTCTCAGCGGGGTCAAAGGTTAAAACATGAATGAGACGATGTAATCCTGTAAAGTGCCTGGCTCTGAAACACAATCAGGCTTGTCACAGTGTTATTATCACACACACACACACACACACACACACACACACACACACACACACACACACACACACACACACACACACACACACACACTGTTTATTGTGCATGTAAATCCAATTTTCTCTGCTTTGTCCTGCTGTAACCTGAAAGGAAGCCCTTGTTAAGTTTGTGAGATGCAGTTATAGGTCCTTTGAGCGCCCCCTACAGGAGGTACTGCACACACACACACACACACACACACACACACACACACACACACACACACACACACACACACACACACACACACACACAGGTGTACGCAGGTGGCTAATAGACGAAAGGCAAATAGAGGCTGCCTAACCTACCTGTGAATCTTCACGTGCAACAGATTTAATCTAAGGAGAAACTTAAGGGTGTTTCTGCAACAGCAGGTGTCCTAAGGAAGTCTTAAGGACCAGACTTAAGGGGGTGTTGCCAAAAGGAAATTATGTTTAGTAAATCTTAAATTACGCTGCAAACTGAAGAGGATTTCTGATGTTTTTTATACAGAATATTCGACTGAATGTTAACAATAAAGCAGAGTAAGGCGTAGACTTTATATCTCAATTCAAATCCAGTAAGAAATGAGGAAGGTACAAAAGATGACTCTCTTTCAATTAAATAAGAAAATCTGCGCAATAAATTCCACATATTGTTACATAAACTTCTGTGTGTGTGTGTGTGTGTGTGTGTGTGTGTGTGTGTGTGTGTATGTGTGTGTGTGTGTGTGTGTGTGTGTGTGTGTGTGTGTGTGTGTTGTGCAGCTCTAGAAACTCAGAGTGTGTTGTGCAGCAGACGGCTGCTGCAGGAAGGAGATTATTTAATTCAGCAGATAAATAACAGGGCAGGAGATCATTAAAAACTCATCAGCCGGCAGAGTGCGTGTGTGTGTGTGTGTGTGTGTGTGTATGTGTGTGTGTGTTTGCTGCAGACCTGATGTGACTATTGTTCTCCATTAATGAGGGTTTAGGGGAATAATTACAGAAAATAGAGATCCTGTGTTTTAGTTCAATTTTCAACTGGTTTTATATAAACCGGCTCCTCTGCTCACCCTCTGTCTGAAACCAGAGCCCCGTCTGCTCTGATTGGTTAGCTGGCCGGCTCTGTTCAGAACCAAACGTGCAACATAGCAACGGTCTGACAACCGGTCGTGATTTTAGAGTCATTGTACTTAGTAAATAACAGGCTGTGTGTGTGTGTGTGTGTGTGTGTGTGTGTGTGTGTTGTGTGTGTGTGTGTGTGTGTGTGTGTGTGTGTGTACCATGTGTATGTAACACGGATTACTGCAGATTTACCTTCACATTGCATTAACCCGAGGATGATGGACGGCCGGCTGATGTTTGCTGGAGGATTTAGCGTTTTATTTCCATGTTTTCACTCAGATTATTTCAACCCCCCCTACCTGTTCCCCCCCATATCAGTAATCCTAGATCTGTGTCTGAAACATAGTGCTCAGGAGGAATGGAAAATGTGTAATATAAAGCTGAAACATGCATGGTCCAGCATCTGCTGAAATATAATCAGTCAGGAATCTGCAGAGCTCATGCTTGTGAAACAAAAGGAATGTCCTCATTAACCGCATGATGAAACCAACAGGTGAGACATAATGCTTTGGTCCAAATTTGAGCGATTTGTCCTTTTAGAGATGTCCCGCCCCTCGCCTATCACGTACAATGTGTCGGAGCGCTGGCCAGTAGGAGCGCAAGTGTTCCAAAGTGATGTCATCGTGTTCCGGAACTTTGGGATTGTGGCCCGTTAGACCTGCAGGACGACCTCTCTCTGAGCGTGCTCTCTGTGTCCCTGCAGGCGATGTGGTGGACATCTACCAGCGGGAGTTCCTGGCGCTGAGGGAGCGCCTCCACTCGGCGGAGCAGGAGAACCTGCGGCGCTCCAAAGAACTGAACCTGGTCCTGGAGGAGATCAAGAGAGCCATCGCCGAGAAGCAGGCGCTGAGAGACATCAACCGGACCTGGAGCAGCCTCTCCGGTCAGACTGAGTACCGCACACTGTATACTGTATAACTGGTTACCTGCTCACTCACCTGGAGCTGAGCCTCAACCGGTCCAGTGTGCCCTGGTTCAGTCCGGTACCATTATGTGTTTTAAGGAGTCTAATCTCATCTAACTGACTGAATAAAAAGTCAAAGTGAGTTAAATAAAAAAGAAATGTTGTTTTAAAAGATGATGATCAAAATTGTGATGTAAAGTTAAATAAAAGCAAAAAGATTTTAGAAATATTCATAAAAACGTAGCGATAAAAAGATGAGGTTTAAAAGAATAGAAATATTATACATATTAAAAATGAATGAACACAAGAAGTTGAAATGAAATCATAGAAAATAATTACTATATTTATAGAAAGTAAAACTTCTCATTTAAATCAAAAAGTCAATTTAATCTGGTCTGAATTCTGTGTTCTGGTCCGGTTCCAGAGGAGACCCGTCTGAAGCTGTGGAATGTGAGCAGCAGTAAGAACGTGCTGCAGCTCCCCTCCATCTTCCACCACCTCCCCCACCTGCTGAACCGGGAGGACAGCCTGCAGCCCGCCGTGCACCTGGGCCAGGGCCGAACCGGGGGTAACACACACACACACACACACACACACACACACACACACACCCTGTGGCCTTGTATCTGTACAGTTGAAAGCCTCTGTGTTATCCTTTAACCGGATCTTATGTCCTTTATGCTCCAAAAAAAACTTTTGTGCTGAGCCTGTTTGCTTTCAGAAACCTTACATATAAATACGATTTGACACACACACACACACACACACACACACACACACACACACACACTGACCTTGGTCCAGGAGCTGTGTGTTTTAGTCTCCGGGGGAGGTGGAGGGTGTCAGGGGACCGCAGTGAGATGTTTCCCCAGGGAAGGTGCACTGTGCCTGGGCTGCCGGTCGGGTTAGGAGCCCCGGGCCCAGTATGTGTGTGTGTGTGTGTGTGTGTGTGTGTGTGTGTGTGTGTGTGTGTGTGTGTGTGTGTGTGTGTGTGTGTGTGTGTGTGTGTGTGTGTGTGTGTGTGTGTGTGTGTGTGTGTGTGTGAGGTTCTTGTGTATTGAAGAGATCACATACAGTATATGAAGTACAGCCTGATCATTCACCTCCTTTTCAAAAGTGTAAGAAGAGTGCCTGAATCTAATATATCTCCTTTGTGTGTGTGTGTGTGTGTGTGTGTGTGTCTGTGTGTGTGTGTGTGTGTGTGTGTGTGTGTGTGTGTGTGTGTGTGTGTGTGTGTGTGTGTGTGTGTGTGTGTGTGTGTGTGCAGTCTCCATAGTGATGGGGGTTCCCAGTGTGAAAAGGGAGGTCCACTCCTACCTGACCGACACACTCAGCTCTCTGATGTCGGAGCTCAGCGCCGCCGAGAAAGAGGACTGCGTCATCGTCGTCTTCATCGCAGAGGTCAGTGTGTGTGTGTGTGTGTATGTGTGTGTGTGTGTGTGTGTGTGTGTGTGTGTGTGTGTGTGTGTGTGTGTGTGTGTGTGTGTGTGTGTGTGTGAGTGTGTGTCCGTAGTATCAGTGATGAAGGTCACTCTCAGTGCTTCGGCTCCTCACTGTCTTCTTAAAGACCCTTTAGTTTTTCTCAGAAACGGTTTAAACAGATCCCTCAAAATAAAGGTCACTGCGCTTTATTTTGAGGGAATGAAATAAAGACAGAAATAAATCAAAGGATTTGAAACAGCGCTCCACCAGAGGTTCAAGAGCCTCCTGCCGCCTCCTCCTGCTCCACCTGTCGTTCCTCCGGGCGTGGGAATACAGTTGTGCAGTATCAGCTGCAGAACTGAGGACATGTTCAGACCTCTGCAGGCTTTCTTTCCCGCTGAGAGACGTCACATGTTCTCTCCGCCGCCAACACGCTTCAGTCATGTAAAATTCATGCTACTCCTCTCTCCACTTCAGAAGCTCTAAGTGCTGCTCCGTGTTCCTCTGCAGAAAACCTGCTGAGAGGAGGAGCACCAGGAGGAGCTAAACACTGAGAGAGGATTTTAAATATTATATCAGCCCGAGGGACAAGGAGGAGCAAGGAGGGACAAGGAGGAACAAGGAGGAACAAGGAGGAACAAGGAGGAACAAGGAGGAACAAGGAGGAGGTACAAGGAGGAGGTACAAGGAGGAGCAAAGAGGGACAAGGAGGGACAAGGAAGAATAATGAGGAACAAGGAGGAACAAGGAGGAGATAAAAGGAGGGACAAGGAGGAGGTACAATGAGGGACAAGGAGGAACAAGGAGGAACAAGGAGGAGGTACAAGGAGGAGCAAAGAGGGACAAGGAGGGACAAGGAAGAATAATGAGGAACAAGGAGGAACAAGGAGGAGATAAAAGGAGGGACAAGGAGGAGGTACAATGAGGAGCAAGGAGGAACAAGGAGGAGGTACAAGGAGGAGCAAGGAGGGATAAGGAAGAACAAGGAGGAACAAGGAGGAAGTACAAGGAGGAGCAAGGAGGGATAAGGAAGAACAAGGAGGAACAAGGAGGGACAAGGAGAGACAAGGAGGGACAAGGAGGAGCAAGGAGGAACAAGGAGGAGCAAGGAGGAACAAGGAGGAGGTACAAGGAGGAGCAAGGAGGAAGTACAAGGAGGAGCAAGGAGGGACAAGGAGGAGGTACAAGGAGGTACAAGGAGGAGGTAAAAGGAGGAGGAACAAGGAGGAGCAGGGAGACAAACATGTGTGTGACCTCGCACCG
>NC_086371.1:737500-740000 GCF_036324505.1 Eleginops maclovinus
GTTGCTGACGGTTGGTGATGGTTGGTGATGGTTGCTGACGGTTGCTGACGGTTGCTTCAGGTTGGTGACGGTTGGTGACGGTTGCTGACGGTTGCTGACGTTTGCTTCAGGTTGGTGATGGTTGCTGACGGTTGCTTCAGGTTGGTGACGGTTGCTTCAGGTTGGTGACGGTTGCTTCAGGTTGGTGACGGTTGCTTCAGGTTGCTGACGGTTGCTTCAAGTTGGTGATGGTTGCTGACGGTTGCTTCAGGTTGGTGATGGTTGGTGACGGTTGCTTCAGGTTGGTGACGGTTGCTTCAGGTTGCTGACGGTTGCTTCAGGTTGGTGATGGTTGCTGACGGTTGCTTCAGGTTGGTGATGGTTGGTGACGGTTGCTTCAGGTTGGTGACGGTTGCTTCAGGTTGGTGATGGTTGGTGACGGTTGCTTCAGGTTGGTGACGGTTGCTTCAGGTTGGTGACAGTTGCTTCAGGTTGGTGACGGTTGGTGACGGTTGCTTCAGGTTGCTGACGGTTGCTTCAGGTTGGTGACGGTTGCTTCAGGTTGCTGACGGTTGCTTCAGGTTGGTGACGGTTGCTTCAGGTTGGTGACGGTTGCTTCAGGTTGGTGACGGTTGCTTCAGGTTGGTGACGGTTGCTTCAGGTTGGTATACAGTTTTACTTTTTGAACATGCTCTCGTTTTTTTTATCTTTTGCAAAGTGTATTTTGCTTAAACTTTGAGGGAAACGGTACTTTTTATGTCTTACTTTACTTACTGTTATATTAAGACTTGACAATTATAAAAATGTATTCATCTGTAATTGTATTTATTGTACATCTCTGTGGAACACTCACGCTCCTATTGACTAGCACATTGTACGTATTAGGCTAGGGGCGGGACATCTCTGAGCTGTTGACCAATCTAAACAGAGCCGAGCCTGAACGTCAGCAGACCGTGCCGCTTTAAAGGAGCGTTATTTCTGCTCACGCTCCGTCTGTTTGCTCCCAGAGATATATTAATGTTTTCATGATGGGTGTGTTTGTGTCTAGGAAGCAGCTGACTTTATTTCCTCTGCAGAGAGAGAGGGACAGAAAGCCTCCTCTGTGTAAACTCAACCGCCAGCATTATGCACACACTCCTGCCTCCCCGCAGTAGAGGCAGACTTTAGACAGAGGGCTTCCTGCACCATGTGCTCCTCACATGCTGCAGGATGTGCTCCTCACATGCTGCAGGAGCACAAAGAGCTCTCACTGAGCCATGCCCAGAGGTCAGGGGTCGTTTTAAATCACGACGCCTGCAGCTTTCTTTAAAGTCAGGGTTTAAATAACTCCAGATAATACCGGCACTGATGCATTCACACACAGACGTTTCACTGAAGCTGCAAATAAATCATATATCTGGTGTTGGGATGCCTTCTAGTGTCGGTCTGAGCCGCTGCATGAGGAACATAATATCATTTCACTTTGAAGTCAAAAACCATATGCCATACTGGTGCTCTGCTCCCACCACTACCTGTCTCCAGTATATACCATTACACCTGGTGCCCAAAAACGCCTTCAAAATAAAAGCATGAAAACGACTTTAAATAATAAGTGATTTACTTTCAACAAAAACAGCAAGAAAACAAACGTGTAAATATTGAATAACATAAAGCTCCAACAATCCTCTTTAAGTTCTTCTGTTGAATATAGTAATAAATACGTCGTGTTTAGATGTTATATTCTGACAACATTTAGGAAATTATGGTCAAAAATGAACACAAAAAAGTTGATTTTCTCCAAGAATAAAAAGGCATAAATATACAACAAAACCTGTCGTTATTTTATACCGTTTATATTTCAGAATACAAAATATATATCATTTAGAAATACCTAATCCATATTATATTATATTCTTCACATCATTTTAAATATTTCATGATAAAACAACATAGTTTTAAAATGTATATTTATCTTTTCTATATTATTATTTATTTATAATAAGTATTTATTTATAATTAGTATTTATTTATAATTAGTATTTATTTATAATTAGTATTTATTTATAATTAGTATTTATTTATAATTATTGTTTATTTATAATTATTATTTATTTATAATTATTATTTATTTATAATTAGTATTTATTTATAATTAGTATTTATTTAAATTAGTATTTATTTATAATTAGTATTTATTTATAATTAGTATTTATTTATAATTAGTATTTATTTATAATTAGTATTTATTTATAATTAGTATTTATTTATAATTAGTATTTATTTATAATTATTATTTATTTATAATTATTATTTATTTATAATTATTATTTATTTATAATTAGTATTTATTTATAATTATTATTTATTTATAATTAGTATTTATTTTTAATTAGTATTTATTTATAATTATTGTAATTATTACTTTAGTATTTTCTACTTTCTTATGTTTCTTTTCTTAAGTTAAATGTGGGTTATATCTTGATTGTCCTATTTTTACTCAGTTCTTAGTTTATTATTATATAGATTTGATGAAGTCTTAATA